>NW_025778088.1:0-71876 GCF_021130785.1 Homalodisca vitripennis
TTTTAACCCTAGAATGGTAACGCCTATTTGCCACACATAAATGTTAACGCGTAGTCTCTCAGACTACTTTAGGGAAAAAAATGAATACAAAAAATTTATAAAAAATTAAATTAAAATTAAATTTAGTTCCAAATTACATTATTTACATCTTAGAGGTCATGTTTCCTGATTTTTGTTGATTTCAGTCTTTATTGTAACACTTTACACACAACATTCCTCGGTGCTCCCAAGCAAATATGCTTATAACATTTTATGCACTGGAATCGAGTCATTCTCCTTTTTTTCGCTGGGAAAACTGCACAAATATTCCTTGTTCCTGCTTCTTCAAAAACATTTGTAGGCCTCATATGTTGATGGGCCAACGACATCTTTCAATGTTGCATTTGAGATTCCTTGATAAATTTGGCAGTTTTTGTTCTTCCCTGAATGTGTGGAGTTGTTAGTTCAACACATATTTATTTAGCAAATGCCCTTCTTGTCATTGGTTTAATTTTTTTTGCCAATGCCTGATGGACATAAATAACAAATGAGTTGATTAAAATGATCAAAAAAAGTTTCATCATGATCACTTTCTTGTATATTACTTCGTTCAAGTTCAGATAGTATTTCTCTTATTTCAAAACTAGTGTTCAGTGGATCAGCCATGGTTACTTGACCATCCACAGTAAAAATTATCACAAAAAACTAACACTACATTCGCACAAAACAACTTTTCATATATTTACTCAGGAACAAAAAAGTTACATAAACGGTAACGCGTAGTCTACCAGACTACCCATAGGAAAAAAATCCCTATGGGCTCACTGAAATGAATCTGAGTGAATAAAATAAAATGGAAACTCTATCCAGCATTGACCTTGGCTGGCAGGGGGAAGGTATTGGTGATGGGGGGTCGGTCACGTCATGCACCTACCACCTGGAACCGGTTTTTTGTAGCTTGCGTCGTCTGAGAGACTACGCGTTTACCATTCTAGGTTAAGAAGTTGTTTACCATGGCGAGTGCTACGCTGAGAGAGCTCATACTGGATCGCTTTCTCTCGTACGAGTCCTGAGGCTCTCCATACTCTAGAATGTTATGCATCATGCTGTTGGTCAGTACACCGCACATTGCTTTCATTTGAAGCATATTAGCATCTCGCCGGTAAGGGGGCCAGGTGTTTCGTAAGTTTTAAATCGCACAACGAAGTGTTTACATTATATTGGAGTCTTTCCTTAATGTCCTGTTGCCATAAGAGGGATAGCAATAATTAGAACACTGAAAGAAACAGTGCCTAAATAAAATGTAAACTTGATATAATTTGGCATCACTCTTTGAAATCTATACAGACCTTATAGCCTTGCTGAATTGCGTGAGTGACTTGTTTAGAAAATGTAAGATCGTTGTCACGTTTTGATACCTAAGGCTTTTACTTTAGTAATAAGCGACAAGCTCTCACTGCCAAGTTCTACCTTACCCACAACCACTCAGCATAAATTTGTTGTGCTAGATATGTTTTTTGCCATTGCTTGGGACGTCCAACTAATGGACTTTTTTTATGGACAGTCACCTTTGGTAGTGGACAAACAATGTAAGTTGTCTATAATTTTGAACATTTCCAAATTAATAGTGATAAATTTCACTAGATGCCTTATAAGCCGTGGAGAAGCCACTAATATACCTGTAGACTCACAACCTTAAACATTTGAATACAAAGATCGTCACCGGCAACCGCTCTACTTTTAATTTCCTTCACAGCTGTCTTAATATCTTAGCCTTATACCAGGGAAAAAATAAACTAGTTGACAGATTTATTTCCCCATTTAATTTAAAAAACAATGTATCACAGTTTCGTGAACTGTATATTAATTTCATATTTATATTAAAAGCTTATTTGTATCTTCCATTTTTAAATGTGGTGTGATGTTTAGATTTTCGTTCCCACTGATGACATCTTAAGCAAGTTCATAAGTTCACTATAATGTTTTTATTGAGCTAATCTTTTGCTATGAAGTATTTCTTTTTTATATATCAGATAGGTGTAACTTAACTGATATATTAATCATTTGCAGTTATTCCAGTCTTCAATGCTCTACTCTTGGACTTAATCTGAATATTTGACAAAGTATTTTTCCTTGGAGCTATTTTTCTAGATAACTCGCCTACAAACAACTAGAGTCCTGCTCAATCGTTGGACTTTTACATTTAAATATACATAATGTTCAATAATTTTCCACATCCCTGACATGTTTATTATAATTACAGTTCATATATAAACATATTATAGACTGCCTTCCCCAAACTAAATATTCCATATGTTTTGGAGGACTTTTTGTTTGAAAATCGGAGAAAGATTACAAGACTGAATGAAGGTGGGATGCACTTGGTGTTTGTTGTTTCTTGGACAACCGAGTAAACGTCATAGAGGTTAATATTCCTTTACGACTTTTACCTTTGGCGAGTCACAAGAGATACGTTATTTCATACCTTACGTGAACCCGGTTGTCTGTGCCCGTGGTATCCATTTCCTAAAAATTGATACTGTTATTGAGTTTTTAGTCTGAGTGGCGACCATATATTTTTACTTTTTCACTTCGTAAGCTTTTAGTTTTACTCTACCTGAAATACATAACATGTGATGTCTATCGATATACTGGTTATTTTTTTTTCATCAAAATATTTCAATAGTTTTTTCTAGAATAGCGGTAAACACGGTGGTAACTTTCAGGCGATAATATTAACCTACTAACGTTCCTAAGCTTGTAATGAAAACCCCATAGAAACTATTTTCATGGTTTAAATTTTACAATTTTCGTGGCTGTCTAAATACATAAAATATATAGGATAAGAATGTTTATGAATACCTGCCATCGCTGTGTGTATAAACATTATGACTATGATGATGGGCCAATTTCGGTATGAATTACTCCAAATAATCGATATCGATTCAATCAAACGATAGTTGTATTATCATTCCGTAACACGTACTTGCAAATAAATAATTTTTTATATTGGGAAGCTATAAATTCATAGCTTGACGACTCAAAGCCAGGTTCTTCCTCAATACAATTAAAAGTACAAAATGACAGGAATAAAAAAACTAAGAACAAAATATTTTTGCAATAGAAAAAACTTGCATTTTCTTCGTTTGGGCCGAATATTTTATTACAGCATCATCTAGTGTACGTTGTATGTTTTATATAATCAATTCAAAATGTTTAATTAACTGCAACAGTTTTTTACTACAAATTCTAATAAACATAACTCATTTTTAACAAACAATATTTATGAGTTGAAATAAATAATGTATTATTTAAAAATTGCCTGTTACCATAAATATTAGTTTACTGATTAAAACCATACACATTTACCCATTATTTATTTACTCTATTGATTTTTTGAGGTTCGATACTCTAACTACCTACCTATCAATTGATGTCATTGATTATTTAGGGTCACCTCATACTATGCTTTGTGAACAGGTATCTGTTTTTTCATTCGGACAACAATTAATTACTAACACATAAAAATAGTCATATAATAAAGTAAACAGTTCATATTTATGGCAATGGACTGATCGTGTTAAATATGTTGTGTTTATACGTTTGAAAAACAGATTCGTCGTCATATATTTGAATGCATTTTTTGCATGCTTATTCTCATATTTTAGGATTTATTACACAAAGAAGAGATGAAATACTCGTTATCGAAAAGTAGTGTCTTTATTACTTTACCACATAACAATGACCAATGCTAATACTTATTATCATGTTATTTACTTATAAATTATAACCAAAGAACATGTAAATGTATAACACTACACAAATTAACTTTTATGGTTACATAAATAAGAGTACTGAACTTCAGCTTTATTTTGACGTATTATCAGTCACAACGTATTTTTATTTTATAAAATTTTTGAATCGGGAGAATACCACACATAACATCGTGGAAGCTGCTCGATTAAATACAATTAATGGTATCGCACATACTAATACCGTTTGTTATCAACCAAAGGGTTTGTAGGTATTGGTTTGTCCTGTCAGAAACTGAATGGTTACCGTAAGACGGCGTGGCGTGCGTTACTTAATGAGGCGGAACTGCACAGTAAAAGTGGCCTTAACATCCTGTCGTGATAAGTACCTGAAATATATACAGTGTTCACCCGTTTTAAACATATCTTGAACTATAGGTAGTTATAGAGTTAATTACAACATATCTTGGCAAGTGGTAACGTAACAGAGACTCTATTACAATTAGAGCAGTAATTGGGTTCAGGTTAAGAAATCTTACCTAAATAGTTAATTATAACGGTTGGGACAGCCTATAATACTATTACAATAAAAATAAAAATGGTCGTGATGGAGGGTCATAGCTGGGCAGTCAATACTTAGGCGAAGAAAGGCTATCTTGGCATCACACTCCGTAACGAGACAAAAATACCTCTCAGTTTTTTTTTAATTTTTACACATTCCTAAAATTTTTAATTTTTAGCTAGTGAAGTAATTGTACAGAAATAACCTTCATCTCGTATTGGTTGAAACATATTATCGATTCAGGTTTTAAATCCGTACATATAAGGATATCGCTCACAATACATCACATTCTCAGACGTCCCATTGAGGCGTACCACTCACAATGGCTTATTGTGCCACACAAAACATTTCCTCAGCAAAACTTCCACATATCCCAAGCTTCTATCGCCACTGTTTTTGTTCTCAATGGCTCATCACCATCATGGCTAACTTTAGACTTTCATCATGTCTAGAAAATGGGTCAAATAGTACAAATACATTGGACAAAATCTCATCTGATGTCACATGGTTTATTCATACAAAATTGAGTTTCTGTCACCAAGAAAATGAAAAATATAGTTTACAATAAAGATGCTATGGAAAATTTTAAAATGTATAACATTGATTTAATAAATATTATAAAGAAACCATTTTTATCGGATTTGATACAGTCCTAGTCACACTGTTACAATGCAACAGTGTAACTTTTACACGATTTAAATTTAACGTAATTTATATTTTATATTATGTGATTTTGGACTTAGTACTTTGCAGATTAGTCCCAACCACTGGGAAATATTTTAGGAAAGTATGTTCTATAAGAATTCGTTTCAGCTCTTCCTGCTGGACAGTTTATTCCAGTATAGGATCTTGTATTAATTTGAGTGTATAGAAATCTGCAACGTGATTGATATACCAAAATATTTTATCTTTTTATTAATGTATCTTAAAATTTGTCCGTATTTCGGCGTGGTCTACACTCACGTTAAATATGTGATTTTTTTATCTGAATATACAAAATATATAACAGCTATTTATAATTTCAGCCGTTTATAAAGCAGAATATAATATTTAGTTATAAAATATTTAAAATACATTTATTGTTTTTCTATATTTCAATTCAATTTTGTGTCAGACATAATAACCAGTTCCTTAAAAAGATGCGTAAAATGCATTTCTGTGATATACCAGTGCGTTATAATAAAGGTTTTTAGTTTTATTAATCGCATGAGTTGAAGGATAGTGTGCATGTCGTTGACAAAAAATGTATTTGTACAACCATTGTAAAGAAAAACATGGTTCGTAGTTCATATTGTTTTTATTTCTTCTTTTACCGAAGGTAGGAACATTTGAATATATTTTTAGACTGTTATGAAATACACTCTGCTTTTAAAACCTTGATATGCACTTTACATTTGATTTCTTTTGGATCATGAATATTCATAATAACTACAATTGATGATTATATCCTTATCAATATCATAATCAATATCTTCAATAATATTTTTTAATTGGCGATTAAAATTCGTATACGCTTAAATTCAAAACTGATTAACGATTAAAAGATTAATTAACTTAGTCAAGTAACTTCGAACATTGTTCGATGACAAAAAAATTCTAGAGTAAAATATTATACTTTGAATTCAAAACTCTAAAATAAACCTAAGGATTTTAAAAAAAAATTAATTTTAATTGAAGTAATAACATTCAACACAAACTGTTAAATTTAGTACATCTCAAAACTGTACTGATTGTACATGTAATTCATTTATTTAAAAATGTATTAGATATTTCAAAAACTATTACTCAAGTAGTTTATCATCATATTTAACTTTAGTACGCAAATGTTAACTTTAGCTCCTCGTGAGCCTGATAGTGCTTTGAGGTTTTGTAATTACAAGTTGATTTTTTGGCATACAGGTGATTGACGTTACACAGTAATGATCTAGCGCCAATACATACCAGATGCGGATATTTGATTCTGACAGTCGCTTGATGTATTGTCCACAGTTCGGTGAGTTTTCCCGCTTCCCCATCAGTAGCAACCTACCCCTGAAACAGTCATGTCGAAGCATACTCGTATATGTTCCAGCGCCCAAGATAATTATGATACGGAGTCCAGTTGAGTGCCACAGTTTATTTTTTGACAGCCTTATTTATTGTGTAGCAAGCGTACCAGGTTGGACAAATTGTTTCCTCAATTACAGAATAAATCGGTAATCCTAATTTAAATTATATCAATAATAATCATTTGTAGTTTGTACGTAATATCATAAAATCAATAATAGCCAAACTAAATTAATCATATTTATGAAATAATGGGGTAATATACGTGTTATGTTATAAAGCAGGCAGATTTTTTTATGTTGATTCTAACTA
Source organism: Homalodisca vitripennis (assembly GCF_021130785.1). NCBI lineage: Eukaryota > Metazoa > Arthropoda > Insecta > Hemiptera > Cicadellidae > Homalodisca > Homalodisca vitripennis. The sequence goes on from NW_025778088.1 coordinate 6,652, forward strand.
GTGTTTGTAATACACTTGATATTAATATTCCATAATTAAATCGACCATCCCTAGAGGACTTGCAAGTAGTGATTACCTATTATCATTAAGGGATAATTATCAGTAAGCCTTATTCTATCAAATATGTATCAAACATATATCGTACCATTATCATGTTTGCTTGGCGTAAGATGTTTAGATGTTTGGTTGGGGGGAGGATAGAAGTAATAAAGGAATATTATGATATTTTGTCATACAAATAGGTTTCATGAAAAAGAATTTTTAATATTCTTAACTAGCTTTAGATAATAATTCCTTCTAAAAATACAAAATATTGGCTTGAGCCTAACCGAGACATTCCTCAATTTACGTTATAATGTTACGTTATATTTATAACATTTTTAGTTTGAAATGATGAGTACTGTCAGCCAAAGTTTATGAACACACTTTTGTGAACATCTTGTATATGTGTGCTGTGTGTGTGTGTACAGGTCATTTGAAAACTTGCCACCCCTTTTAGTTAAATACTAAAAACAAAGGAAATTTCTCTATGCGTGAGTTTTTATTACTTTTGAAACAAAAATGAAATTTTTAAAAAACGAGGGAGCAATTCACACACCTAGCAGCACCGAAACTACAATATTTTCAAATTGAAATCTATTACCCTATGATACCTAAAATAAGCCCGAAAGCCAATAAAAATACAGGTTTCTGGTGAATAAAAGTTTTTAGCCGTTTAATCACTGTACTTGAATGTCCAATTTTCAAATCATTCAATATGAAAGATAGGGTATTAAAAAATGTCTTTAGAAATATAATGGGCTTATAACAAAATTTAAAAAAGTACACACCTAAAGATTGTTACAATACCCAGTTTTTACCAGTTGCATAGTTTTTTTAATGCAACAAACAAACATATACAGCCAGGGAACTTTTGATATAGAAACCAACACGTTGTAGGAGTTGCTGAACTACGTCCAGTTAGGAACTTATACACGTATACATAGGTTTTTTAAGTCAATTGGTTTTGTTTTTAAATTAATACATTTTCTTTTTTTATGTTTTTCTACAACTGTTTTACAATATTTTCTCTATGTATTAAATAAACACGAGGAAAATTATATTAGGAAAATAAATAAGTTTGAAAGACATGGCGATGAACTTATTTTTCAAGAAACTTCAACAAGTTGTGGGCAATACCATGTGTTTAAATTGTTAATGTGTTTATGGCTAGTGTTTTAAGGTTTTGTAACATCGATTTAAAGATTATACACCAGTTCTAGAGTTCGGGACGTGCCTGTGGTAACCACCAATAAACATTTTTGAATCAAAACAAACAAAGTTGACCTATTATATGTTTTGATTGAAATAAATTACGTAAAGACAAATATAAACAAACATGGTCATCACGTGATTCAAATTTGACACAGTAATAATATAGCATTCTCTAAAACGAATGCTACAAGCATAAACAAAGAGTAAGTGGAACGGGTATGAGAGAATATTTCTGTTGTGATACACAAGTTATAAGGGAATATGTCGCAAAGGTGTATTACCACTCTGACGTAGACTCGGTCTCGTGGGAACAGTAAACAGTGTACCTTTCTTTATTAGGCTTCTCTCATCTTTCTTCAGAACCAACAAGAGGAGTTATAAACTAGCATTTCTTACTTGACCGCCTCAGTAAACTTTCCTCTCAGAACTGTCCTCTTTTGTTCAGGCATCTTATTTCTGTCACAGGATGACTTTTTAAGTTCTGTATGTGTGTTAGAATATAGTAGAATTTCAAAGTAACAAAGACAAAGTTTCTTGCAGTTTTGAAAAAAAATTAAAAATATTATTTAATTGAGAATTTCCGATTTATTCTGTAATTGAGGACATTTGTTGTTCAACCTGGTACACTTTTTACACAATAAATAAGGCTGTCAAAAATAAACTGTGGCACTCAACTGGACTCCGTATCATAATTATCTTAGGCACTGAAACATAATATGCTTCGACATGACAGCTTTTGGGGTAGTTTGCTACTGATCGGGAAGCGAGAAAACTCACCGAACTGTGGCCAATACATCAAGAGGCTGTCAGAATCAAATATCATAGGTATGTATGTATTGGCGCCAGCTCGTTACTGTGTAACGTCAGTCTAAAAAAATTAACTTCTGAATACGAAACCTCATAATACTATCAGGCTCACGAGTAGCAAAATTTAACAGTTACGTACTTTAAATATAATGATAAACTACTTGAGTTGTAGTTTTTGAAATATCTAATACTTTTTGAAATAAATGATTTACATATACAATATGGAGAGTTTTGAGAAGTACTGAACAAAACTGATGTAATTTTTTTTATTCAAAGTAGGTAGGTTGTACTAATTTAAAGAGTTTGTGTATAATTTTATTACTTAAATTAAAAATTATTTATCTTCAAAATCCTAAGGTTTTTTGTTGAGTTTTTTCTCATCGAGCAATGTTCGAAATTACTTGACTAAGTAATTAATATTTTGATCGTTGATCGATTTAAGAATAAAAGCGTATACGAGCTTTAATCGCCTATTAAAGAATATTGGTGAAGTTGTTAATTATCATCTTGATAAGGCTATAATCATCAATTTGTAGTTATTATGAATACTCATGATCCAAAAGAAATCAAATGTAAAGGGCATATCTCGGTTTTAAAAGAAAAGTGTGTATCCTAACAATCTAAAAATACTATAACAAATTTTCCTACCTGTGGTAAAAGAAGAAATACAAAACAATATGAAACTATGAACCATATTTTTCCACACAATAGTTGTACAAATACATTTTTGTTAACAACACGAACACTATCCTCCAACTCATGCGATTAATAAAACTAAAAAACTTTATTATAACGCACTGGTATATCACAGTAACGCATTTTTATGCATCGATGTAAAACTGGTCATTATGTCTGACGTAAAATTGAATTTAAATATTAAAAAACAATAAAAGATCGAGAAGGGGGAAAACTCACCGAACTGTGGACAATATATCAAGATGCCATCAGAATCAAATATCCTAATTTTGTATGTAATGGCGCCAGCTCATTACTGTGTAACGTCAACCACCTGTGTGCCAAAAAATGTGTCTTGCAGTTTTGAAAAAATTAAAATTTTAAATTTTTTTTTCATATTTTCAGTTAAAGTTTTAAATTTAAAATAGTACTCTCTAATAAGCTATTGTTTTTTTTTAAAAGCAATTACTCTATTCTTTCGTAATATCACACGAAAGATAGAAGATAGAAAGATATCACATGAGAGCAACACGCTGATTTATACCTGAGTGTAGAATATATTATACTAACTAAATCGAAACCGATGTCACCTAAATATAGCTAACCCTAATTGATTTACACAGTTCTAACTGACTACGGAGGATGACTCTTGTAGAGGGTGCAGCCCCCTCTTCAGGGTTGCTGCTAACCTAATTATAAAATGATTTGCAGTTGAACAGTTAAACTTGGACAGACTCATACCATTCAGTCGTACAGTCTTCTGTCCATCCTGGATGAATAAACAACAAAGTGTAGCATTAGACTAATAAGAAAAGCTTTATTTGTGATAATTTGTTAATTTTTGTTAAATAAATAATAATTTCGTAATTACTTGAGTTTACAAAACTTGATAGTGTTATATTTATATGTAAGTAAGGTGATTGGTAAATACTCGTACACTAATATACAGGGTGTCCCGTACTGTAGACAAAGGTATACGTCGTTATTGCTCAGGTCAAGACAAATAAATTTCCCTATAAGGACATGGGTCATCGATGCTAAGTTTCCCATACGTCTATCTGCATGTGTTTTTATAAAAAATTTACATCTTAAAAAGGGATACATTAAATTATACCACAATTAATTGAAATGTTTATGATAACAAGTCCACATACTGAAAAGAATATCCTGAACCGGTCTTTAGTACTTTGAAAATGGTGGCTATTAAAATTATTACACTTTGAATATCCTAAAAACCAGTATTTTTCTCAAGAATAGCAAGAATAAAGTTTTTGGAGGGGTTTTTCACAAATATAATAAAATTAAAATTATTTAAATCCAAATATAAATATATTATTTTGTACCAAATGGACGAAACATATTGGGTTAGATACCGCTGAGATCATAGTAATGAATACTAAATTTGCAAATTTTACTTATTTGTTTTACTGTGGCAAATAAACATAAAAGCACCGCTTATAGATGGTAAAAATAAAATAATACATTGATATTAATTAAATTTCGCTATTTTAAAGCATTCAATCTGTACTGAGTTGATAAAAAAAATTATGTGGAAGAATCAAGAATAAACAGATTAGTCAATCAACCTGATAAGGCCAACGTTAGTATCTGTTGTTTGTTTACATCAACTTCAAATTACAATGAGACAATTAATGCAGATTCTCTGATTGGCTACAATGTCACGCGTCTCCGGTTTTATACACGAGGAAAAGAGGGATCACACCTATTTAAAAGTTTACGATTTCAATTTACATTTTTCAATCGTTTTACATTTTTACTTTGTAGTCTGGTTGTCTCTGATGTCAAAACGATGCGGAGATTTGGTTTTGAGCGACTTTGTTCTTCGTCACTGACTGTTATTGGACCACTTCAGAGGGACATGTCTAGATTTCAGGAGTCAAGTCTGCAACAGCATCAGATTTCAGATGCTGCACGTAAGAGGAAGGTGAACTGGAGCTACATTCCACATTCACATCGAATCAGCCCTTCCAATATCTACTTTATGTGTAGATTTAAAGGATTTATCTTTATTGTATTAATGTACTTAAAACCTTATTGGATGATCCGAATTCGATCTTGTCGGATTCAATGTATAAATAAATGTCGTTAGTCATAAGTAATTTTAATTTATAGTTGTGCCCTCTATTACTTCCTACTATTACATTTCAATGTTGTATAATATACAGTAGATATATCTTTATATTATGTAATTCAAACTTTAAATAATTAACCCTAAGTCTCAAAAGAATTCACTTTGCGTATACGTATTTATAATTATAAAACTTTGCTCAGAAACGATCTGCTATAAGGCAATAAAAGGAATAATGTTCATCTTTTATTAATATCACCTTGATTATATAATATAGATATAAAGTTATTGACATTCCTATTAACTCATACCTGCCTGTAGAGTATTGCTACTATGATGGGAAAATACAGTTCATACACCATTAAGAGGTCCCTATATAGAACCAGTAGGATAATGTGGAGTAATACTGTTTTTATCTCGTCTTCATTTTTCCATACAAATTTTTTCGAGGAATAAATAATTAAAAATAATTTTAAATAGGAATTAAAAAATAGGAATAAATATTAATAAATCATTAAAAATTTAAAATGATATCATAAGAGGACAATACACCATAGATTGTGCAGCATCCATGACAACAAGGTACTGTACAGCTTTATATGATTAGTAAGCTATTTAAATTAAACAATTTGAGTTTCCTGTACATGTTAAGTAAATCATAATTAGGAATTTTCCAAAAGAAATGTATTCCTTTGTGTCAAGAATACAGAGACAAAGCCTAGCTATAATCTTTAAGAGAATATGCAATCAGGTTAGTTTAATCAAACATGACAGATGTTCTTTGCTACGCCGTGGAATATTCTTGACATTTCTCTTGTTTTCATTTTCTAACCGGGCGGATAACGAGAGAAAGAGAATATTTTATATTTCTTGATACCGTAAAGTAAATTGAATTAACCTAACCAGTTTTCCCTCTGATACGCTGAATAATTTAATTCCAATTTATTTTAGAGATGTTACTAGACATTTTGTAGATTGGAGTATTCTCTGTAGTACTACAGACATGTTAGCAAAAACATATATTAAAGATGAAAGATGGCTATTAGAATGAGCCGTGTTACCAGAGAAGATTCACTGGTGAAAAAGAAATCCCCTTTAAGCAAAGAAAAATGTTGTCAATCACAACAAGTGAGCAGAAATAATTCAGTGTCAGTTAATAAACCGAATTTAGCCTAACTATTGTGCAAATATCGCAGTTGCCACTTTTTAACGAATTACTGCTAGATAATACGAGTTGTTTATTGTGGTGTATTGCTTAAACGTAGCAAGTAACTCATCTCCCTACTGGACCCAAGCTATAAATAGTTTACAAACTTGATATATAATATTAATATCATAAAAGTTCTTACCTAAAGGTATTTAGATAATATGTATACAGAGTGTCCGAGACAACCCATCCACTATTTATATAGGAGAACAGTATGAGCTAGAACCACAGAAATTTGCAAACCTACTAAACAAGGTAACGGCTATATCAGGAAATTAGTTTTAGGAGTTTAAACTTACCGAGTGTTCCTTAAATAAACAGTCATGCGGTTGAATCTTGATATGTATAAATGTAAACATAGGCCTGGTAAACCTTTATTTTAATATTACTTTTTTTCTTTTATTCGTTTAAAAACTTTGCAAAATATGAAAAATATAAATAAAAAAGGAATTTCTTTCCCAGCCCTGAGTTATGAAGGTAATTATCATTCGTTTCGGTTTACCTTATTATTCTAAATAAAAATGCCTTTAAAAGGACGTTGGTGCACGCATATCAGTGTGTGTGCGTGTGCGAGTTTTTGTGCAATATTCTGTAGAATAAAAACCTATATTCTTAGCAACAATTCTGAACTGTGATTAACAACATCTGTTTCTATTGGTTATTGTAACAAATATTGTGAAATAAGCTAAATAATTTAAAATTATTTCTACTAAAATAATGTTATGTTTGTACCATAAAATAAAGATGAATATAGTTTTGAATAATTTTATGGGATAACGTAATTTGTATTATATTCATACAAATTTTTTTATACCGAAGTTTGTTTTCAGTGTACATTTTACGGTTACCAACTATTGTTTCCATTTATGACATTTGGAAACAACTGTTTTGTTATTACTTATTTAATAAACCACAATTATATCGTTAATTTGAAGCATTTAATATTTTTGGTGGCACATTCAATTTACTTATACTCTTAGGTATACGTAGTGGACTATTTCTCCACCGAAGTCTATATCACCATGCTACTCACAGTTCACAAACGGTACAGTCAAGGGACATGTTCTACTTGTTCAGTAAATAATCTCTCCAATCTCTCGTATAAAAGTACCTGTTCTGTTTTTAAATTTTTCTTGCCAACTAATCTAACGTCAGCTGCTTATTTATTTTAAGCAGGTACTTAGTTGTATGATTAGATTCTGGTGTACTTTGTAAGTATTAATCTAATTGATATTTATGAACGAATTTATAAATAAGCGTACTATTATAATACATTTAATTAATGTTAATAAATACTTATACAAAAAAGGTATGTTTAATTTTAATTTTTGGTATAAATAGTAAACCTTGGTCATGATCTTAGCAAAATTGCATAAATCCTCATTCATGTCAAATTATACTAAGATTTGTTTTATTATTAGGTAAGCATTTACTTATATACCATATTTAAAAACCATTTTATATTTATGATACTCTGATTGTTGGCTTAGCGTTTTCGAAGTCTATCAATCGTGAGGCTGGATATTAATTATACAATAGATAACTAATCCAGTTATACAGGTAACATTGAGGCACGGAAAAAAGTAAGCGCTCGGATTTCCCTCTTTGGAGTGAGAGGCTCAGGAAGTAAATATATGAATACTTAAAATCAAAGTTAATTGGCGCACCTAGCGTTGGACCTCAGAACTAATTGAAATAATCTGCTGAACAACTACTCAGCTCGTCTATGTTTCCTGTATAATAAAATGATGTGCTATACTCATATAACAATTGTTCAAATGAAAAACTGCAGAAAAAGGAAAATAAAAGAAGGAGGTTTTAAATAATGCCAGTTTTTAAACCTGAGAATGAACAGAATATTTCATCAGTGAATAGCAAAGCGGGAAGGTGTCTGAATCGTTTAAAGAGATGATTACTTGTATTTATAATTTTTTTAAGAATTGTATTGTAATAAGTTTGGTATTCTATCTCGAAAGTTTTAGAAGCACATTAGTATCCTTTCCATAATATAAAGACGATTTTTCAAATAAATTCAGATTAAATCCTTATATTACGCAACACAACTTCTCAATGAAAATACTAACAATATTATTTATTGATACTAATACGTTGTTACAGGGAGTTATAATTATCTCTTTTTAGAGAATCGACCAAATACTTAAAATAATTACATCAAATAGGTGTTTTTCATTGAAATTAGTCATTGCCAACGTTAGTTGTTGTTGAAAGATAATACACTATCAGTGGAATAGATTAGGTTTGGGTTTTTTTTCTTTACCCATCTGGAATAGTTACTGGTTGGAGTATAATTCTGACGAAACTTCTATTTTATTTGGTATACACTAACAGATGTACTTTTTTGACCAATTTCATTTAATTATTTTATCAATAAACACCAATTTACTTATAGTACTGAACCAATAAAATTCGTGGTTAAGAAGGTGATGCCAAATTGTGCAGCCATACTACCAATAAAAACACATTATCGTTGGAATAGTTTATGAATGAAATTAGTTTTATTGAAAGCTTCCCAATTGATGAATGTTCTTTGGTATACCATATGTTCTTTGTGTATAAACTATATATGATATTGAAAGCTATATTACCTTTTGCTGATGCTTCTATTTTAAGTTAATTAAGGCTTTTCTGACCAATTTAATTTAAAATTTTCATTAACAAATTGTTTATTATTGCTGATTGAATAATTACTCTAGTTTTAATACGACACTTTTATTTTCTACTATATCGAGAAATTGATCAAAATATCATTTTGGTAGTAATAAAAATAAAGAGGAAGAATGAATACAGACATTTCATGGATTTACATTAATTTTAAAATCATTGTAAGGAAACTGATGTTAATATACTATTAGTATCCGTTGTTATTATTTGAAAGGACCAAATTCCACATAGATAATAAATTACAGAATTGGGCTCTACGTCTAGACGTCCCTAGTGATGTCAGATATCAATGTTGGATATTAAATTCTTTAATCTTCATATTTTTAAAAGCTTGGGCAACAGAAATTGGATTAGCAATATAAATTCTATTCACATATCAAAAAACTTTTAAAATTACTAAAAAGCGTTATTTCTGTATTACTACGCCCTATATCATCTAGAAAGTGAGAAACATGGTATTTATAATCTATATCAACATCTTGTCTACCCAGTTTCCATGTGGGGTTGTAGTATCCTGCGGTATCTGTTCTTGGAAAAAATTAAGAAACGGCAAATCTCAAATTGGCTCTTTCTAATTAACATAATTCTTTATAGAATAATTTCATTTACTATTTTGCAATTTTACCATTCCCTTAGCTATCATTAAGGAATATATATTTGTATAAATCTATTATGTCGATAAAAATTTGTCCATTCATTTTCATTCTTAACTGATTATGACACAATGATATATGGACAGAGATACGACTTAAAAAAGTTGAATAAACAATCCGTTTAAAGGAACAGAATTTATTTATTTATTTTATATTTACCAAAGAGTGAATACTAGTACTCCAGAGTACGGTATGTTTTATATTAATTTTATTAAGAAATATATAATAATCTTCCAGCCACCATTGCACGAATATTAAATAATAAATGATTTACGTTAAAAAGAAGTTTTAAGTCTGAAACTTTTTGCACCAAATGTAAATATTGAATGTTACCTCAGCAAATGTCATAATTTTCATGATGAGTACATCCGTACCGTCTTAATATAGTGAGAGATCAACAGTAACCACTTTATTATTTAAAACTAACAAGTAATTTGAAAACTGTCGGAATATTGTATCACTCCATGATAACAGTTTAATATAAAAAAACGAATACCTTTACGAAACATCTATGCAAACAGTTGTACCTAGGATATGTTGTGGTATGAAACCAATTAATAGATATAATTATATCTAAACTAAAGTAATACCTGAAGAAATAGTTTTACGTAATTAGTATAATTTAAATAACATTTCAAAAATATGATATAAATTGAAAGCTCATTGCATTGTGATACCTATAAATGGATAGATATTTTCGCTATCTTCCATATTTTACATTTTAATTTCCTATGAATATACTCAGTTTGTTTACAATTGAATGACGTTTGCACTTAACTAAGTAGTATTAGCCTATAGAACATATAATAAATGAAGTAAAACATGTCTACTTTCAATTAGTTAATTTGTTTTGTATTACATTTTTTCCATAGAGATAAATTTTATTCATCATGATGTAATTTACCAATAGTGATGCTTGTTATTGTGTTACCATATAAAATAAAATACTGAAATATGTTTATTTTGTGAAAATAAGTAGTGAGTAAAGTGCTAGTGAATAAACATCGTACGCCCAACTAATATTTTACAAAGTACATTGAAACGGGTCCAGGTAGTGGATTGAGAAAAAATGTCAAGCCATAAACATATAAAGAGTCCTGGGATCAGATCGACTAATCTCGGAGAGTGGAAAGTTTTCTCTAAGGTTTCCTGCTCAAACACAACATTTACCGCTAACATCCAATAAACACTCACAATTCCGGGCGAATTTCCGGTCTTGGCCTCAGTACCAAATTATGGACAGCCCGCACACGTAAGGCCCTCCCCCCGGTTCTAACCGTTACTGCTATAAGGACTTAATAAAAATAATTAGTATACACATTTAAATAAACAATCACACAAAACCTACGGAATAGTTTTTTGTTGACATGAAAAGGATATAAACATTGCCATATTTTTTATACTAAAACACCACCCACAAATGTAGTTGAAAGCAATAAAAAGAAATTGTCCTATGTAGGCAATATCTTATTAGCAAAGCATCTTAGAACCCATCGTAGCTAGTAGTCTAGATTTCCGTGAATAATATCAGCTGTATTAGTGTGATAAAAAGTTAAAATGAAATAATATTATAAAATGTTCATCATTCGAACCAGCAACGATTAATTTACACCAATTAATTTATTCTGGTCCATTTTAGACTAAATTTTACTTGTATAAAATTAATCCATTTGCTCTAAAATATTAGCTTTACATATCTTGACTGATACAAAACTACGTAAAATATCGTTCCTTTCACTGGTCCTAAACAGTTCTCGAATTTGTTGTTGGTCTTGAATTCAATTTTGGTGTTGTTTCCCCCTCTTAAGTATTGTGTTCTCTATTTCTTTATTTGTTCATTTCAACGGTAACCCAATTACAATATAAGCTTCAAATACAAATATTTACACGATTCAACAATAATATAAACATTTTGTATTAGCTCTATTGATATCTGATTACAGCAGTATAGTGAAAATCTAAAATATAAAAAACATACTAAAACATATTAAGATGTAATCAAGCTATACTGCGATAAACAGAACAATAACACACAAAAACAAGCTACTTTAACCTATTAGATGAATTCAAATCTGTTTATGATAGAATATTATTGATATTGACAGCTCAGCACGAGTGCTATTGTTCGGCTAGGACCCGTAACTGAGTTAGAGCTGTCATATTCTTTAGATAGCGGACAACAAAGTCACTCGAGGAACTGCTCAGAATTATTGAATGCTTATAATTGCTGCTAAACTAATTTACTATTCTGAGCAATTTTATTGATGAAATAATCGTATGATATTTTTCATGAATTACATTCACTTAATTATTGAAGATAATAGTTAATGTGTTCTTTAAAATGTTCACGACTTAACGAACGTTAATTGAGACGTTGTTAAACTAAATTAACGCAGAGTAATACCCTGTTATATGCTAGTGATTTGTTGACTTTAGACATATACATTAGTCACTGCATTAAATGGCAGTCCAGAACTAACATCACAACGTCTCACTTGCAAGGTATATCGCACAGCGAAGACAATTTATATTGGCATATACTTTATAAATAATAAGAACCCGTACAGCTACACACTTCACAACCCGAATCTTTCAAAGAGGCGTAATTAATTAGTAATTTAAATATTATGTAACTTTTATTTAGAGCAGAAGATAAATGAAATGAATAGTAATAGTTTCATAATAAGACATACTTCACTCTACCGACTGACTAAATAGAAAATAAACAATATTGGGCTTGTATTTAAAATATATTCTTTAGATAATGAGAACCAGCCAGCGAAAGGTAGGCGTAAAAAATATACTTTAAAAGATGATCAGCTCAATTTCAAGGGTATTATGTTTTAGACAACGGTATCGCAGTTTAAATTCTCCTGTGCGTATGTATATAAGTAGGGGATGGCGGCCTCACCCTCTAGAAATGCAAAATAAATAGGTATGGTTTACTAAGCGAGAATTGAATATATTATATGCATACTGCAATGCCATTATTTAAAGTGTTTGGCCTTATGTTCATTTACTTATATGAACAATTTATTTCCGCGTACAACTTTATACAAGTAGCCCAATATGTATTTATAATATCATACCAGCACGTTAAAACAATGATATTCAATTTTTATATTGTATTATATTCAAACTCAGTTTCTGATGTCTCTCGGAGGAACATACTTTTAACATTTGTTGAAATAACGTATATACTTAGATTTTTATTTATTTTGGTCAGGATTTTGAAAATTTAATGAGTAAATAAACCTTTAAAGTGCTGTTGAGTTATTTTTAAATTTTGTATCATAAAGATAAAGCGATATAATATGTTATGTTAGAGAAATCCATATCCAGTTCTATAAATTCTATTGATTATGTAATTTTACACATTACCTATGTTGAAATCCAGTTACTTTGTAATCTTAGATTTTTTTTACTTAAAACACTAATTGTCAGAAAGGAATCGCTGAACGTCTCCATATTTATCTGATCATAAATAACCGTTATCGAAGTACGTAAGCGTGTTATGGTTTCAAATCACAACAGCCAACAATAACAGTAATGTTACGAAATAACTGTTATCGCCCTCCACTCTAATCGCTGATGGTTAAGACGATCTACGAACCTGAGCAATAAAGGACTCTATCTGATATTACTATATTATAATATTAGAAAGGATAACATTCTAATATTACTGTATGTATCACGTAAATACATTTTACAGTCCTCATAAACAATTAAAAGTTTACGTTATTATGGCCAAGTTGATTTGTGTTTTTTTTTTAAGAATATACAACGATTACTAAAAAATGTATGCCTACATGACACACAACAAGTTATGGAATTATAAAAACAATATTTGATGTTGAAATAATACATTATTTTTGACTTTATAGTTAACTATAAATAAGTATTTTATATATTTGATTTTCTTAATAGTGTCACGTGTGCATAAAGACGCAATTATTTGCTACTCTAAAGTATTTGGAATCTATTTAAATGTGTAAAAAAAGTTCAAAATATTTGTTATAATAATAAATAAATTCAATATCATCATTATCATTATCATTATTATTATCTGTCCTTTTTATTTGTGAGAAACAAAGTTTCTTTCTTCTTCCTCTTATATTTGGAAAATTTACAAGGTTGACTAAAGATTAGGAACAAATAAATATTTACATTAATTTAAGCCATTAGAAAATTTAATCATTGAGGAGCTTTCGGAAAACCAAGAGAATAGATTTAATGAGGGCATAGGCTAAAATACATATAGGTAAACGAACAATAAGTAAACTAAGATACCACAAATTTCATCAAAAACAAATATCTGTTATACATTTCCACAATATAAATGCATTTCCATTACAAAGTTCAGTATAAAAATTGCTACTAAAACGAATAAAAAATGTAAGTAGAATTTTAATTCCGTTAGTAAAGGTATTTTATGACACAAAATCGTCCAGAGAACATCGCTTCTATTTCTCACGGATGAGGTATGCGATAATGATAAGTTATAAATTCTGATATAATTCTTAGACTCGACCGAAGAAATAGTATGATAAAGCAAAAACATGTACTTTACTGTTTCAAGTGTCATCTGACAATATGGATGGTAGCTGACATAATGTAAGTATCTAAATGTGTTATAATTTTCAATCACAATATCACATGTATTGTTTCTCGAGACAGAGTAGCAAACTCCAATTGTGCATTGGAAATATAATTATTTAGTACTAGAAGTGCAAAACCTTAAATTAAAATTACTCTCATTTCTACTTAAAAAATGCCTTATTAAAACTTAGCACTTATAAATTGGTAACTGATGCATGATATAGGGCTAATTCCATATTTAAAATATCATATTATCCCATAGTATCATACCATAAGTGTTTTGACCAAGAAAGCTATAACATGTGATTTTAGAGTTCCTCTTATTTAGTCTAAAATAGTGTAGCTAAAATCGCAGGATATATTTAGTAAAATACACAGAAATATGAAGAGAAACGTGGGAGTCGCCGCGGGTATGTGCTAGTCTATAACAAAAGCTAGATAATAACATATGGCAGTGCTATATGAACATTATAAAAATGCTATTAACAGTATTTATTTACTAAAATATAATATTTTTTAATGTACAAAACACTGGAGACAATTTCTTATCAGATTATATTTTATTTCATAATCTTTACAAGGCAATTAGTTTACATTTAATGACGTATGATTATATAAATTATTTGTGTTTAAAAAATATAACAATCTAATATAGGTTAGAATTGTTGTACGTGATTTGTTACGTAAATAAAAAATTATCAAAACACCTTAAAAATGATCCTTTTGTGTTAAAATTCCCTCCAATACCAATTTAGATTGCAAATAACATAACACTGGAACACTTTTTAGGGAATCTTAACCAAGCAGACCCGTATTTGTATGGAAGATGACCACAAATTAGCATATATACATAACCATCTTGTTACCATTATTGACAAAATAGTGATTTTAATTGCACTAATACCATTGGAATGTAAACCATTTTAAATGAATAATCAGATAATAATTTGTTGAGATTTATTTTTTTAATGTAAATAATACAATAGCTTTTAAACAATAATGAATCATTTCCAACATAGTAGTCCACGTACTAAACTTAAGGATAGTTATTGCATGTTACTGAAATTCATAAAAGCATAAAAATATAAAACAGAAACTCAATCTAGTGACTTGGAGGAGCCAAAGAGGACTAATCAGTTTGAGGTTTGTACAGTTCAATAATGTGAGAACGGTTTGTGTCGGCCGCAGTACTGTGCCAGGCGGCGGTTGACATGTGCCAAATTCATTCTTTCATGGCCCCTACTGCAGGGCATAATTTATCCCTCTGGTCAATATATATTATTTATTGCAGTATTGTTATGAAAATTATTTTTGCAATATAAATTATAAATGTGACTTGTTTATGACAATGTTTTTGACTCAGTTTGTATATTTAATACAGTACTCACTAAAAGTCCTTAAAATTTATTTCATAAATTAAGTAAAAAGTATGGTTTTACAATACAATTAATTTTAATTTATAATGAAATTTAATTTTATGATTTATTCTGTAGTGTAAGTTATTTAATTTTAATGAATTTTTACTTTTGCGAGTTAACTTTTTGGAATTTTTCAGGTAAAAATATAGCACGTTTATCGAGTCAATTTTGTGCACTGCTAATCCTTTTAACAACAAATAGTAAAATAATATGTACTTTAAGCATGTTTTATCTCAAATTGTAAATTATAGGAAATTTTGTTTTCGCTTAAATGTCCACTAATATAGTATATCTCAACGCTGGCGTTATAGTTTATGTGTTAGTGTTTTTTTCTTTTGTACTTAAAAAACAATACTTCACCCTCCAACATCGGGGGGCCAAGACATTTATCTTTAAATCCCATCCATTGGAAAATAATATTTTTATGACAGTACCTGTTATTCAATATCAACTTGCGTGCATAGCTGCGTGTAACTGCTAGTGAAATATAAAAGATTTATCTAAAGCTTGAGGTTACTGAAAAGCATGACTATTAGAGTGGCTAGGATTTCCTGACTTTAAAGGTTTTTGTAAGCTTAAATATGACGATGTGTTGTCACTCCATTAAAATTTTGTCTGGAAGAGACTCAAACAGATTTAGCGTCCCCTTCTTCCAAGGTGACAAGACTGGCATTGTCCCCGTTATTTGTACTTAATGAATCCAACAAGGGAGTTAGACAGGATGGTCTACCTTACTCCAACCTAACCCATCCTGCGACTTCGTAATTAATTAAATTTTCATTTTATAATTAGATGCAGCATTATATTTGTTGATTTCATGTCTTTTAGTTAACAAAAATAACATTAGCTTTGCACAACTTTAATTTTGATATTATAATGTTTATAATAATTAAGTAGTAGAATTATTATATTCTTAAAGTTAGGCTGTTGCAACGTATTTCAATATTTTCGTCTTGCTAGTAATAATCTTTATCTATTTTATATTTCTTACAGTTATGTTACATATATGACAATTGCGCAATTTTCAATTCTGCAGGATTATATGGTAGATTTATTTAACATGTAGATGTTTAAATGGCATTGAAAGTTTTCCATTCTACTATACCATACAATACTGAAGCTCATGACTAGGTGGCATAAATATCAAACGTTTGTGCGAACAACGGAAATGTAATGACAGCCGTACTTATTATTGCAATTGTGTTCTATAGTTACAAAAATGGAAGACGAATACTGAGAGCACATTGATTGACATTTGAAAAGTCAATCGTAATTTAGCGCGACAGAGAAATGATATCTGCGTAAAATGGATATATCGGCATTTTGTGGCTTTATAGTAATTGTTTCTGCATCAGCAATATTCCCTTTGAAGCTATTGATGTTGGCGAGCGATCATTAAAACAACACGTCTGATGTGCTGTGAGTGCCTTAATGAATCAACATGTCAATATAGCCTTTTCATTAGATTGGAGAATAATGATCCTTGGTACTATTACCATTTCATATTTATTCTACAGTAATACATGTATTTGAATTTGCATTTTTTGCTCGCATATTAGGTGAGATAATAAACTACTTGGCATGTAGATGTTTGTTCGATTTTCTCGCTGTGGAATATTTTAATTTTCTGAATTTTGAATAAGATATTTCGGTAGATTAAGATAAATTCCACAACTTTTTTACTTTTGAGGGATGAAAAAAAGTATGTACAGTTTGTTTTTCAGAATAAAATTTAAATTTTCTTTTATTCTAGTAAATTTGTTATACAGGAAGTAGTTTGTAATAAAATCGTTAAAATATTCATAACAACAATCGTTGACTAACACAGTTTAATTTTTTTGTAATTTCCGATCTTTACTACGTTATCATATGTTGAAAATTTTTACTTTCTACCATTACTTGTTGTTTACAAAATATTTTAATGTAAAAAAAACTATCAGATGGACAGACGGAAAACGATGCATTTAAGGACAAACATTTATAGGTATTTACCCATGAAAAATCTTCTGAAGTTTTCAGTGTATTTTAGTTACACCCTGTATGTCTAAAAATAATCTGGAAAATAAAACAGCTATAAAATGGTTATAAAGCTAGCTTAGCTGCAAAAAGGGCAAGGATCCACTTTGATCCTTTTATATTCAATACGTATTAGGTTAATGAATAATGTTTTAGTTTTTCAACTGCATTGTATTTATTGGGACATTTTTACAGAACCATTTTTATTACAATTAGTTTTATAATGAATACTGTAGGGTAAAACCCACCGATTGTTACTTGTTTTACAGACAAAAACCTAACCCATAATTTTATAAAACAGGTATTTACTATTTTTTTTAAATAAAGCTTTTTTAGAAAGTAATAGTATTTCTTAAAGTACTAAGCTTCACTATAATATCAGAAATATACGAATTCTTTTTTTTTTTTTTTCAAAGTTAATACTTATTATTTGAATTTTTTTTATCGATTAAAAGGAAACATAATAATAGGCACTAATGTTTGTTGGTAAATATTTGAAGAATAATTGTATAATAATATATTCCTTCTACTATATCATATCCCAAAATATTTTTATCCACCTTTTGTAAAACGCTGTATATACTTTTATAAACTTTATAAATATTATTATACAATTATAAAGAGATAATTTGTGACAGGTGCATCTAGGAAGTAAGTTTTGTTGAAAAGTAGTTTCGTCATAGTCTGTTGTACTAGTTTCCAATGATAAATAACGAGTTGCAGATCCAATTTGTGTCAGAGTTGACACTCTCGAGTTAAAACCAAGTTTGGAAAACCAAATCCAGGTTAGTTCGAAATGCCAACTTTTGCCTGAGTAAATTCTAGACTAAGTAGAAAATTGTAATCAATTTATTACAAAACATCACTTATGTCTTTTTGTTCAGATTTATTACCTTTTTCGTCAGATTTTGTTGCATTTTCGTTTACTTTATATGTAAACAAAATTTCAAACGTTTTTACCATTCAACAATCATGAGAAATATGCAAAAATATATCTCGTTTTGTTCAACACTAACAATATTTCGTGGACACTCAAGTGTTTAAACAAAATAATGGACTAAACTAATATTCATTTATCATATAAAATAAGCGTTTTACTAATTGTAATTAAGTAATTCTTTTAAATGAAATAGAATTGAATACAATCGAATTTAACACATTATTGATCATTAAACAATGGTTGATGTTGTATTTTAATCCCTAGTTTTATTATATTTATATTTTATTTATATTACATATACATTATTTTCAAAACCGATTTTATACATAAAAAAATCATCATTGCTCTAGAATATTGAGAAAATAAATATATAATGTTGTGAAAATAAGGTTTCATTAATTCACGTACGTTATACATATTTTTCTTTTTCCAACTTCTAATTTAAAAATGCTATTTAATACTTTTAATAATACTGAAAATGTAATTTACAAAGCTGTAATTCAGGTGATCATTTGTCAGCTAGTGAGTGAAGCGGTGTTTTAATTAATCAGTATATATTAAAAATTGGATTGCTACTTGATTTTATGCATTTACCCATAGAGTAGTACAATGTATACACCTCACATGAATTCTCATACTGTTTCTTGTAGAACTATCGTGATAATTTTGAAACGGGAGAGGGTGTGCAGGAACACGAAAGGTAATCACGGAGCATGATTAGGAAGTTACAAGCAATCAGACTGTTGATTCCTGCATTGATAATTAAAACAGCACAATGTGAGCGGTGCCCCACGTTACTTCTTATACTGCCGCTTCTAAAGCTCATGTAGCAGTACTATACAAACACTGAAACTCCCTTGAACTGAGAGCACTTATACCACGATTATGCATTCTGAGTTTCAGACAGAATATCGCTGTGTCGAACACCCGAATACGTATCTTATAGTTATGGTTATATCAGTTCTATAACATTCGGACTCCTGAGACAGGGAAATGGCAATAGATTTATCTAATCGTTTTGAGTGTAAATGACCATATTGCAATTGGAAACCATTCTTTTTTTTTGCTTACCTAAACAAAATTAGATAAATGTAACCATTATAAATAATAATTTTCTTAATACTTTTATTCTTAAAAATAGAAAATTTCTATACAATGCTTGATAGTCTTTCAATAAATAATGTGATATTTTACAGACAAAATATCGTATATCTAGAAACATATTTTTAAACTTTAAAAAATCTCTTAACAGTTATAAACTTGTATTTTTTGCATTTGTTCATCTTGTGGTATAAAAAGTCAAACTAGTTGTTGAACAGAATAATAAAAATAAATGTTTATTTTAAGATCATACATTTATGAAATACCATTTGATAAGGCTCTTAGTCCATACAAATAAAATTTAAAATACACAGAACATAAGAGTTAGTTATAATACTACTTTGGGGAATTTTAATAGAACTTGTATACGACCAAAAAGTTTACTATATAATATCAATGGTTTGGGACATGTTGTAAAGATACAACTTTTACGATACAACAGTTCCTCACGAGGGGAATGAAATGACGCTCGAATGCGAACTCAATTACATTGCAACGGTTGGTATACCTGTCGCACAAATCAGTCCCTTCTGCTCTCGTGGAGTCGGTGATAATAAATTCTAACAGCTACGCGGTGTCTAACGTAATTCCTACAGTATTTTACTCATTATTTTGTACACGATACATGCTAACTTCTTAAAGGTATTGGATTCTCATACAACACCTTAGATTGTAAGAAGCAGTGGATTTTAGAACTCTAAAATTTTTTTGCTTTTATCATCTCCACTCATGGAAGTGCGCATACCAATTATAAATTGCACATAATGATGAAACGTATTTATGAATATGTAACACATTTTAAACTAACTTAACGATGGAAATATAACGTTTTGAAAAAGGTATTTGATTAAATATATTGTATTGTTTTTGTTTATATTGATGAATCATATCATTTTTATTTCCACCATTACTCGTTATCACTAAATGGTATTAATAAAAATGACACATGATGGATGAAACCATTTTAATAAATGTCAAAAATTACGTACATATGTTTACAAATATTAATTGAGTGATTTTCCAATATAAAAGTCATAATTAAAGTGCTTTAATGTCCAGTAAAGATATTGACCTCCTAAATTTATACACGAAAAAAGACAAGCCAATACAAGGATTTAGATTTCCCAGAGGACAAGCGTCTCAAACCCTGGAGACTTTGTCTTGATCAAGTCAATTGCAGTTCAATTGCCTGGTGTAAGGGAGAGGCAGTGGTCTGTGGTGAGAGAGGCAGAGTAGAGTAGAGGAGGATTACTTGATTAACGTCATTGTCTCCTCTGTCTGTCTCACTATACATTTTCCGGGCATATTGAAGTGTAACTTGGTTATAAATTTTGCATTAGGTAATTTTAATACTGAATGTGTTATTATAATTCTATGTTTATTATAAATACAGATATATTATTAACTAACCATTCCCACTCAACTAAACCCGAAATTTTAAACATAAACGTTCTGATACTATGTAATAAAAGCACTTCTAATGTACAATATTATGGAGTAATACGGAACTTTAAAGACGGTTATACATCAGGTACATATTATTGCTGTGTTCATTGTTAAAAGGTGAATAGTTCAGCATGATTTTTACATTATGTTTTGCGAGTGTAGGAGCATTTCTGGTTCGAATTAATGATATTTCCGATGAAATAGCTGAGTTTTACCTGTTCACCTTTCAATAAAATATAAATACATAGGTTTTAGATATCTATTTTGGTCAAAAAGGTATCTAATTTAATTTCTAACCGTGTCGTGTACAGCAGGTCTAAGATATTTCCGGTGCCAGAGTTGAGTTTGTATTGTGGTTCCGATGAATGAAATACACAGGGTTGTTGAAAAGTCTTGAACACACATCTTCTGTACTTGTAAACGTGCAAACATAAAACTTTGCACAGGAACATATGGTATAAATTTGAACATTTATGTGCAATCAGTAGGTCCTCATACCTCAGGGGGATCGCCCGTAAGGAGCCGGTGGAAAATCTTAAACGAAACAATAGGTCGATGTGCATAGCATTTAAAAGTTACTAATTATTTGAATACGAAGGAAACAGGATTTTTCCGGACATTTGCCATCGTTAAGTGAAACAAGAAAACAGTAACACTACGTTTCGAGATCTGCAATCTGATCTCTTCTTCAGGTAAAGAACTAACCTAATACATAATTACAAACTAGGTTTAAAATAAACAAATCTTACTAAAGCGTTGTGGCACGCCTGAGTCAGGAATCACAACCTACATGTTGTATGTCAACTTCACTAACACTAAAGACATGCACTTAATAAAAAAAACTATACAAAACACCAATCATTAAACTAAACTACGGAATACAGGTCACAATGTGTCTTCACTCGTCTACTAACCATTTACGACTCGATAAACGATTGCAGATCTCGAAACGTAGTGTTACTGTTTTCTTGTTTCACTTAACGATGGCAAATGTCCGGAAAAATCCTGTTTCCTTCACAATCCTTCCATCGTCAAAAATAACCTTCAAACAAAGTATTTGAATACATTATGCCGCAATTTAGACCTCAAAATGGTAATCCTAAAGAAAACGGGGACGCTCTAAAGTTTCAATACTGATCGTAAGTGCTTATATCCATCAGTACCAATTTCAGACGCTACACTAAGCGAAACGTGAAATAGAGCTGTACTCAATATGTGCAACAAATCAATCCTTTCCTACCTAGATGTTACGCGTAGCAATAACTACGTCAGTTGAAATACATTGACTGGTAATTTATAACCTGTACCTTTTAGAGATATTTTTTCGTGGTGTATTACTTTGTTATAATAATTTTTTATATTTCATATTATCAGAAATATATCTACGTCACTTTAAATGATACTAATATCACACCTTATTTGAGCGTGTGTTGTGGTAAGAAGCTTAAGAGACCTAATTGATCCAGTGTTAATTATATTGTTAAGCATGAGAGACTGATGTAATGTTATGTTATCTAGGATATTTTGTTCACCAAATTAGTATTAATATTGAAAAAATCGTCATAACATGCAAAATGATTCTTCGAGTCTATGGTGACCAGTTATTTCTTTTTCAGCCGATAAGCCTTTTCCATGATAGAGAAACCAAATAAAAAAATCATGGTGAAGAAATAAAAACATCCTTTATCTCCATGGTCTAAACTATAAGAACACATTTAATCCTTTAAATTTATTTTTCCTTCTTCGATGTGCATACGCTTTAATTTATGAAATAACACTTTAAACTCACATTATTCTTATGTATAGATAAATGTTTTAAAGTTATGTTTTTAATACAGTCACTACATTAAAAATACACTACAAATGACAATTATTATTTTGTAAGGGATTTTGATAGCAAGGCTATGACCATATTTTTAAACATATAAATTTGATTATTATTCTCTTCAGTGTAACGTAGTGTGTAAAATAATATTTTAAATTCTTAGATTTATACTATATACATTTTGAAAGTTATCTTTGTCATCTTCGTGAAAGTAATATTGAATTTTCTATTAGTAATTTTACTATATTTATGTAATAAGATTCTTATCCGTGTATATATCTTGGCGGGTTAGCACGTTTTTATAATTTTTAGGTTTTCTTTTAATACGATTTGTCCAGTATTAATAAAGTGGTTTGCGACTTCAGATTTTTCTTCTCTGTTCAATTTTATGTGGGAGTAATGGTTTTTATGTCTTGTACTAATACTTTGCCTCTCAAATGTATTTCTTAACGCACTTATCACATTTTATTTAATATACACTTGATTTATTCATAATTTTTCAGCACCTATAAGATGTTATGTGTCTAAAGAAGATAAGAAGAATAAAAAGTTTTTAGTATCGGTTGTTTTGATTTCAATGGAGTGATTATAATTAAGGGAAGCTAGTAAAAGCGCCATATTCAACATTACTTTTTTTATATATAATTAATGTATTAAAAAATGTTTAAGGTATAATTGGTATAATTCAGGACCACTCTTTATTATTTTATACTTATTTAAAGAGCTTTATATTGTTTATATTTTATACTTATAAACTATATTTTATTTAAAGACCTGCGGTTATCATTTTATTTAAAAAAAGTATAAGAATTATAAACACTAAGCACCCAAGATTCTAAAAATATAACCGAGTTACGTTTTGAACACCCTAAACATAATAAACGGGCGTCAGTGAGAATATTTTTTGTAACTAAATTAGGACAATTTTTAGACTACAAATTACATATAACCGACGTTTGCCCCAAATTAGGATGATTCGAAACATTTAAATAATATATTCAAGCACTGTATTACATATCTTGATGGTAGAAGTAACTTACCTAACTACAATTCATTATAAAGATTAATAATATTAAAGTTTTAAAATGAAAATAGTATGTTTGTTACAATATGATAACGGTGTGATGGTTTTGTATTTAAATCCTCTACACATACGCCTAAACGTATTCTTTGATTTAGTTTTTCACATTCACAATAAAATTCCGGAGTTGTTTCAAGAATAATAAGATTCCTGACGTAATTAGTGATTCTTGAGTACTAACTGTATTCTACTAATGCAAATTCATGTATTTAATTTCCATAAGTACAGTATTGTACTACAGTAACTGCAGTTTAAACAACAAGCATTCAGCACTGACGTGTCTTGTAGAGAAATTAAACAAGATATTCGAGTAACATGTAGTAACTGCAGGTAAATCAAGCACTGACGACGTTGTGGCTGTTTAACGAGACACTCAAACCCCGACCCACCACTGCTTCTGCCCTAAGTTGGAAGTTTGGAGGTTGCTTTGAGCTCTGTGAGAGAGAATTTAATCCCTGCTTAGTGGTTAGATGGTTTACATGGTTGACACAGGTTTAAATCGTTGCGTTGTATACCCACAGCAGTTAGCAAGTTAGGTTATACAGGATTACATAAATATAAGAGCGTATTGAAAGTACATGCAAAGTCTAAATTTTGAAGTTATGTGTCAAAAAAATAAAATAATCTGGTCCAGAAATGACTGTTCTGGGATCTTATAATAATGAGGTGGGTAGAGATATTTTTATGTCCATAAGGTTCTCATTTGTTAGGGACTAATCTGTTTACTCAAATCTACTATAGTTTAACCTTTATCATAAATTTAAATACAGGAACTAACAAAATATCACATAACACAGGTTGCTATTTCTACGTGGTTTATTGATGGAATATAAAGACTTTCGGTGCAGTTTTTAATACCTCAACAGATTGTTTTTTTTTTTATATATTTGTTAAGTAATAACAACTAAATAATTTATTATTGACATTTAAACATTTTATTACTTATGATCCATATTTCTAGAAGTTCGTAACCATTTAAGGGATATTTTAGGTTTCTAAAACTATTGTGTTACATGCACATTTGGCATCAATTAAAAGCTCTTACACTAGATGTGCGATTTTCTTATTTAAAATATATCGATGGAGCTCATATACTGGCTAATAGACACACATTCGTTGCTAAGGTATATTCTCACTACAATAACTAATTATTTTCTGAATGTTTTAAAACGTCATCGAACCATATTAATATTAGCCTATCCCTTTATAATGTTTTAAACTCGAGAATATGCTGATCAAGACATGAACCTGATAAAACATAATAGTCATTACAATATCCAAGGATCTAAGGCATCACTCGTCTTTTGAGGGGATTGATATAAATATAATTATTTATAATGCACTTATATTATAGATATAAATTATATTGTTGTTTAACAGGAGATGGTTGAAACGATGGCTTTATATAACTAGTATGGAAGTGAGCGATTACATAATCAAAAGATTATAAATGTAAAGGTACATGAACGACAGTCTTTGTTTGATGTTCGTTTTGACAATGTAAGAGTTGCGAAGGAAATAGATTTTTCTGGACATTTTCCATAGTTTAATGATACAATAGAAGCGGTAACACTACGCTTTGAAATCTACAATCTGATCTCTTCTTCACGTAATTTACTAAACGAAAACATGACTAGACTGTAGTCTAGGTTGTATTTTAGTGGTTAACCTAAATTTTAGACATACTTTAGTGAAGTTTTTAACCTAGATTGTAGTCATGCATTAATGTAGTTATTCACCTGAAGAAGAAATCAGATTGGATATTTCGAAGTGTAGAGTCACTGATTGTATTATAACACCAAACGATGATAATTAAGAGAAGTTTAATATTCCGTTAAGAAGTTTGAATTAAAATATAGAAACTAATGTAAAAGAATTCTAAAGCACAAAATACGCTATAGGAGCAGACCTAATGGGATGGGTTAAATGTCCCCAAACACCTGGTGTAAAAACAAACGTTGTATATTCCTAATTATAAAGACTAGGATATTTTAAACCTGTGTTTAACCCTTTTTACTCAGACTTTTCTAATATCTAAGATACAAAAATTATATCCAGAATTGTAATGATATAGAAAAGAGTGAATTTCAGAAGTATTTTACACAATATGGGTTCAGAACCGTATTAAAATTAGCAATGTTGTATTCAAAACTGAAATTCGTGTATTTAACTCGAATAACATAAAAATTTAACCTTATAGATTTGATTGTAAGAACATAGGGGTTAGTAAAATAGGTAAAAATAAACATATAATTATTCATTTATCTTGGATAAACATATCTATTAATAAAAATGTGGCTCCAAAATGTTTACATAGTCTCGAGGATGGAAATATAAATAGGTTTTGACTTTGAATTATTGAATAGAATATAATAACAACTTCACTGCCAATTTGAAGCTCTTATAATTAATTACAATGGATAATTTCTGCTAACTGAATGTTCTTAAGCTTATAAACTAATACCAACTACAACTAATAACTCAATCCATTTCTCTATCTAACTTTGATTTCCATTACTGAGTATACGTATAACTTAGTTAACATATTACAGTATTAAGTGTCTTATTACCATACACATTTAATTGGAATTCCTAATGAATAATTTTTTTACACTTTTTGATTTCAGGTGTTGTAAAGTAAATAATAATTTTTATTGTATTAGAAACGTCGAATTGAATACCCTAACACGCAAGATACCATGAGTGTTATCTGGCAATATTGCAGTTTTCCCCTTTGCTGCATCGTTTCCGCCGACTTGTTGATTTATTATTATTACCACTTTATGTGTTATGATGGATGTGACTGAATATATGATTCTAAATACTGATTAATAGAATGTAAATAAAGGGTTTAATATTTAATGTTCCGATAGTTTTGTTTATGGAAATGGATTATGAATAACAATTTTAGTTATGTTATAACGTACGTTCCTACATTGATTATATATTAAGATTTTTATGATAACTTTTTCTTTTTGGCCATTGTTATATTTTACACATTCATTAATTTCATTAAAAGGGACAGCTTACATAATAATACTAGTATAATTTACAAGTGTATTTAAATGTATAACTGTTTTAACTTTGTATGATTTGATTTTGTCATGTATTTAAATGAAATGTTGCATTAAATATTATATTAAATAAAGTGGGAGTGCATCAGAACACACTAACAGGCTTCCCTGAGTCTACATACAAAATTCCATGAACATAGCAACACGTAGGTTACAAGTTACAATATCTAGTGATTATACTCAGTGTGTTTAAAAATCTATCTATTCTGTGATTTTCTTGGTGTCATCAGGATTACCCATAACAACAATATAAAAGATGTTCCCTATCGCTCAGCCAATTACCATTGAGTGGGATAGCCAGGCTACATCATTGAAGCCGATGTTGACATTTAACAAATGAAGCATTTGAAGTCTATAGGAAACCCACTAGAGAAACTTACAGAGACACTTAGAAGAGACGCTAGAGACGTATTTTAAACCACCATAAGTGAAATGGTTCCAAAATCCTCAACCAATTAGTACTAAGAATATAAAGGGCACCTAATCTACACATGTGTGTTTTTGACAGCGTACTAACATTTAGTAAAAATTTTAATTCGCCTTTTCCCACGATTAACATTTGCTCAATCAGTCTTTTTATTACTTTCTTTTTAATTTAAGGGAACCAAATATGTAATATATTATTTTAATATAAAATCAAAGATCACTTTTTAGTTCATTTTTAAGCCTGATTCTATATTATTAAAATGAAGTCGTGAGCTCGATAAGATAAACGTTTTCATATAAGAATATTTTATTTTATAAAACATAGTGAAGTAATGATTGATTAAATTATAATTTAATAGAAGTTTTTCATTTAATCTTATACTGAAATGTTTACTCATACCGTGCTATCACGTACACAAGGAAATGTTTATATAACATTTTCTGTTAAATCGACAATTCAAATTATTATGTATTTTAAATTATAATTTTCTTTATTTATACGTAATATTGAGGTCAAGCAAGACATTTCATAGCTTTGGATTTAATAATTACTGAAGTAATTAAGAGCACTTTATAACATTAAACATATAACATGATGTTTCTAGAAGTGATATCTTCTTTACTTTTAAGTTTCTCCAAATAAAATTAAGTAAGTGTAACAGTGTCAAATCTATTTGCATATTAGACTTTTCATCGGCAACAATGACATTCAAAAAAGGAAGTATAGAATATAAGTAAGGTATGTAAATATATTTAAGATTTGACAGAGTTATACATTCTTTTTACCACTATATACAATTGCAAGACGTTGAATAACAAAGTTAAAAAAATTTAAATTAAACCATAAAAACTGTAAAAACGCATATTGAATAATAATTAATAAATATTTGTGTGTGATAGTAGAATTTTTCAACATTCATGTAATTTATTAATATTTAAAAAGTGGAACTAATGAGTTGTTTGAACATTTCAGAGTATATTATAATAAGTGAAATAAATTTAGTTTACAAAACGCCAAAGATAAATAGCTTAAATGTCTCTTGTAAGGTTTAAGAAGTTTTCACATTCTGAGCAAACTGAAAACGGGAACTGTCCTTTGTGGCTAGAGAGGCTATTATATTGAAATTCTATTCTCAGGAAAGTCTCTTGCAAATTTCCAAATATAAAAGACAATCTTTTTCACAATCGTTCAGCCACATAATTAAATTCAAATTGGTTTATCTCAATCAAATCAAGAAACTTATACCTACCAATTACCAAGCTAACTTAATAATTGAAGCACTATTATTCAAGAGGTTTTGTTCTACTCTACTAATACTGACTATAACTCGCATATTTTTAGAGGGGGTTATTAAACGTCTATACTATTATATTAAATTTTGTGTGTGTGTGTGTGTGTGTGTGTGTGTGTGTGTGTGTGTGTGTGTGTGTGTGTGTGTGTGTGTGCGCGCGCGCGCGCGCGCGCAGGCATTTAGCTATTGTACAGCATTTACTCAATTTTGGACGTCCATAGTAAAGTGAGGAGCAGCGCCATTTTGTTAATAAATAACATCTTGGTGGTGTACAGAGTCGAAAAAATCCAACATTTGAGGACATTTTTATTGCAGAAAGTCAAGATACGTAACTCCAGTTAAACTTCCCTCAAACATGTGAGGTATAAAGAAACGATCGCCAACCACACCTCCCCAAACATTAATAATATTAATTCTCCTCTCAGGTTTTGGGTTTTCAGTATTTCACAAGTGCAATTATTAGAAATTAACCGTTCATACAGACGTAATCACACAAATACAAAACTATTTTGCTTAACTAGTCCGAGGGATTCTGGTTAACGCCCAGCGATTTAAACTTCTTAGTGAGTAATTTTTAGTAAATGAATACCGTTTAAGGGCATAAATACACATTTTACAAGTAAAACATGTTTTAAACATTTAATTGTATGTCTTCTGCACAGATACATATTTATTTTTCTATTTGCAATTGTAATAATATAAAAACCCATATGGACTGAATATCCAGTACCCATATTTTATGTTTTAAGGCCTGTGTTTAAGGACATTATCCTAATCATATTAAAAAACTATTGTTTAACTTTAGTACCTTTCTCTCAAAGTCTAGACGTTTGTAGTTTATTATTAATTATATGTAATGAGCATGTTTTAAAATGAAAACTAACGGTAGCGGGAAGGTACAAAATTAAAAATGTAGGTAAGACGTTAATACCTTATTTAAAAGAGTAACATTTCTAAGGGAAACATTAAAAACATGCACGATAAAAATACTAAAACTAGAAACTTTAGTGATTTCATGGTATACAAATTTAATATCTGTTTTGAGTCTGTCCGCATGATAAGTGAAAAACAATCTGACTTGAAATATTGGAAGAAGCTTCATTTATATATAGACAACATTAGTATCAACGAAGTTCTTTGCTTTTGATGGAATTTGGCTGATCGTTGCAAATGTTTTTTGCTTTGGCATTACATGCACCCATAATGGCAACGAGAAAATTTCAGAATATAGCAATGTTTGTTTAGAGTACAGACGTCTAACATTTTTTCAAGTGACACAGTGTCACACATAGTCTAAACATTCAACATACAAATAACATACGTTTGCATTTCTTCAATTTTCAACGTCGATAGGCTTAAAGTCTAGTAGTTTAATTGTCTTCAACTTAAAATTATTATTTTTCAAAACTATTATTTGGCTTGTACATAAATAAATGTATGAAAGTAACACCTCACTATAAGTTATATGTTACAGAATCGGTGTCCAATAATCCCAGGGCGTATATCAAAAATTGGGCTTAGTCAACCCAACAATAAATTTGGATCGTGTGTTTCTCATATTGACGTCGTATTCAATTATTGGAACTATAAATTCACAGACTCACATTGAATACTTTCCAATAAAATACACATTTTACAAAATTCAAGTTAGAATGATTTTAAATTATTTTGATTATAAGTTTACAACAGTATTTATGTATAATAAACTGTATGGCATTCCTTCTGGAACTACGTTTACAAAAACTGTACAAAATTCTAAGTTAAATATGGACTTAATCATTATTAAGTGCTACTCTTTTAATTAACGATCACGGAAATTTTTCATATAACAAAAATATCCTAGTCATTATTTTCTCCTTTCACAAGTTTAAACTATTAGCATTATATTCTGTTAAATTATAGTTCAATTTCTCTCATATCCCATAAGATCAGTGGTTTATTATCAACTTTGTTGGAGAATCCCTATAATTTATTACTCAAAAGTATTAAATTCGCAGAAATATTTTATTTTTTAACCGTCTTCGGTCAAACTGCATACCATCATCGTAGGCAGAGTATGAAATTATAGTAAGAATTACAAACCCAATAATAGATGGCATTTACTTATAAGTAGAGATGCTTGTTACTTGTAAACATATTTTTCATCTTTTAACTATTAAAATATTTTCAAAACTATCCATAAATTGACATTATTTTTTTTCGAATAAATACCTTGAAACAACAGCGTATTATGAAGCTTTTAGAAGAATGAAACAAAAAGTTGAAAATAATGGAGATGTGCTGAATGTAACAATGTCCAATCAAGCGATATTGCTTTTTGTGAATGTACGGTAATAGCGACCATTTCTCTGAATGTAAAGATGCTCCTGAAAATTTGTACATAGGCTACAATTTAACAATCCCTTCAGGACATGAGTCCGAGACTGCGTGGCACGGTGGGAAAGTTTCGTCTGTAGGAACATGCCAATTGAACCCTCGTTATCCAGTGTAGTACGTGACGTCTTGAGTATGAGGTAGTCCTATGGAAAATTGTATTAGATCTAAAATTTTTTACTGGCACTCTCTATAAAATAAAATGTTGCTAATATACAGGACGTTTTGTCAAGGGATTTTTACAAATTAAAGTTATAGTAACAATAAAAAAGCAAAAAAGTTCATATAAACTTATGTGCTATATCCCACTTTTTATCTTGATATAATTAAAAGTGTTATATTCCTCCCATTATCAAACCAATTTAGGGTACGATCTATTATAAGAAAATGTTATATGAACAGATAGAAACTAACAAAGCGGCAACATAAGTTTATAAAAAATATTGTTCTTGTATTTGTATTTGTCTTCCTAAAAACATCTCATTCGATTTATGTCTACTATCAGTTCCTACAGCTATACCAAACTTTCTAGAAACACCCTGTATTTATTGCATTATTTACTTTATATTAAATGTCAGTTAAAATTTTATCTGTTGACGTTTTTAAAATAAGACTTATAACACCTATTCCATATTTATACTTTTTTAAATCAGCTGATTAGTTTTTTAATGTCAAAAGTATATTTTTATTAAATGCTTAATTTTAAGAACAATAAAATGGGCATGATTACGCGTAAAGTTAACGATATCCTTATCAATTACATGATATGCTTATGAATTAAATCCGTACTGTTAGATTATTAACAGATGTATATTGATTGAGCCAAAACGATATTAGAAGCCAAACATTTTGTTAATTAGTGATTTCAAATCCTTTAAACTTATACCTTGAGTCCCAATCAAACTATTTAGTTGAGCACTAAATGATGTGTGTTATTTAACATTTCGCAGGTATTTTAATTGATTACTACACGCTTTGAAAGATTAATACTCTTACCCAAAAGTTTAAAATTAATTACACATTTTATACAACTTAATATTCTAGTTTCTAAATATATTAACAACCTTGAAAAATTTGGCTCAGAATGTACCACACAATTTTTTAATTTTGCAAAGTGCTTCTTTTAAGAATTTTTACTTCACTTCAAACATTAGGTCATTTGGTAATGAAGACGGAGAATATTATTTAGGCAGGTAGTGTCAATTCAATAGAAGATACAGAACAATATAATAATTTCTTATTAATATAACCATATATAAAGTATAGATTGAGTGATGCATAATTTATAAGATACTATAAAAATCTTTTATTGCACGTCATGTAGTCTAAAGTACGATATTGTATATAAGTACGCAAAAGCGACTTTATAGTATTTTCTCTCAAACCAGACGTATTATATTACTCAGTTGATAGTTCTTCCTTCGTTTTTTGGAAATATGTCATTATGAAAAAAATATAAGCTCCTATAGAAGAGATTCCAATCATTAATTATATTTCATAATGTCATAAATAGTAGCTTTATCAGTTATAAAAGTACGCATTTCAAATATATATAAAAAAAACAATTATTAACATTATTTCAACTTCGAATTTTGCTATCACCGTATTCAAAATCACATTATTTAACAGAGAATTTGGTTTTTAACAGTGAGATTACAAATTCCAGTTCTGTTAGTTAACACTCTTTCTTAATATAAAACTTTCATAATTAGTGTATTATAAATGATTATGTGTTAATAATTTAAATAATCTCCCATAAATTATTTACCATTTTTATTCTTTTTCCATATTTTACAACTATATTTTAGCTATTGGACGCCCTCAAAGTGACTTTTAATGTATACATAATTGTGTAATTTAGCTATAATTAATAAGTATTCTCTGTATTTTTCTTACTAAGCAATAGTAGCAAAATTGATGTATGTACTTACACAGAGAAGTAAATTGAAACGTTGCAAAAATACATTTTATTTAATCTTGGGACGAGCTTAATATTTGTAAGCAATAATACAGATTATCGTATTCTAGATAAGGAAAAATTTTAATATAACTACTGTAATTGGCTCTTTTTACAGCAAACGTGCTTTATAGTAAATCCTCTTTAGATTCAGTTCTTTAAGATACAAGTATTCTTCTCGGTTCAATGTGGATAATAAAAGATTTGAACAAGTATTTCTTTTTGTTTTTGTCCAATCGTCAAATAAAGTCTCGTAAAAATACAAATTTTTAATGATCTTTCATTCGAAGACAACAATTCTGAACATATTTTATATAGGACCAAGAAAGTAGTAGTAAAACGTTTTGAGATATGCAGTCGTATCACTTCCTCATGTTGATAATGAAGAAATATATTTTATTAACATTGATTATTTTATAAATAGTGTGCACGGAGATAACACACTACTTATTTGCTCTGATTGCTGACTTGTGCGTGTCACAACGCTTTGGTATGCTTTGTTTCACTTTGGCTAGATTTAAGTTGTGTATAGGTTAGTTATCCCCCTGAGCAGGATATGTTTAAATGAAAGATAACAGTTTCAGTAAATAAATCTTGTTTACTTCACAGTTCATTTATCGCAAAAATAAGATTCAAATAAACAATCCTCCAGCAATTTCCATTTCCAAATATAACTCACGTAAAAACGAACTTTTTTCTCTTATCCAGCTACCTATATCATTCTTATTCATAGTTCCGTTCAACTGAAAAAGATTCTCCCCAGAAAAATATCCTGTTTCATAACAGGGTCTGCCATATAACTGCTGTACTAGATGCAACCATAAAATATACAAACAGATAGTTCGATTCGGAAAACTCTAAATGTATACGTTGAACTCTTATCGACAGTGTACTTAAAAAACCTTAAAAAAGCACCTGTTTAACTTGACTTCAATATTTATTTAATTATGAAAAAACTGGCATTTGTTTTTCTTTTAACATGGTTCTCTTTTAAGTCTACGATAAAATGTTATTAAATTACATTAATTAATATCACAACATATATTTTTATAAATATTTCTACTAATTTTATGTATGTACCTTGCATAAATATTACACAAAATTCCGATCAGTAGAAAGAAGAACCTACTTTTTTTTTAAATAATTATTTTGATACCTATATTTTGTGACAACGAAAATTTCATGAGTTTTTCCCATGGCACGTAGCATGCCTAATATCACGAAAACAATTTGAGATACAAAAATATTCTTTTTAACAAAAAGTAAATTAAATAGTATAAGAATTCCCGGATGTTCTATACTTTATCTACCCTAATAAACAATGCAATTATGAATTAGTTATGAAGTGACTGTCGATATCAGTGTCGATATCGGATATGTGTGGGTTAAGTGTGATCATAAAAAAGCTCATAAATCCCACCCTTTGGATTGTGACCACTGGAATGGCACTTTAATAAGGTGGCTATGTTTTTATTTCTTACTTTATTTACGTCATACCCAGAAATCCTCTTCGTTGTACTTTAAAACAACAATGGAAAATATTTATTCACAATACAATCTAAAATCACAGAAAAGCAGTAACAGTGTCATGCGGAAGATCTAAAACTACCAATTTTCTCTTGCAAGGTATACTAGGTCCGGTGGCAATAACCGGATGTGGTCTTGCCATTAGACCACCTCTAAGACTCGTTCCATAAAGGGATATTGTTGGGAGAACATATGTCTTCTTTTGCGACCACAATTAGTTATATAATTTTTATCACGTGTTGGTTTTTTAAATTGTTTAGTCAGTATTTGTATATATATATATATATATATATATATATATATATATATATAAGTTTTAATATAGTTCTTTTGTCTATATTCTCCCTTTGTTAGGTTATCTATCGCTATATATCAAGCTCTATATACTGTAACAATTTTTTTGCACGCAAATTGCTATTTTAAGTTAAGCTATAAATAGGAATTATTATTAGAAATAGAATTGTAGAAGTTCCTAACAGACTTATAGCTATCGTATACCAAAATCATATTTGTATGGCATTTATTTATTCTTAGTAAGACTATCAATTATATTTTATTAAGTTTAACATGTTAACAAGGTGTGGGTACGCCGCACCATGTGTCAAATAAAAGGCTTCAGTGGAATTCACTTCATTAGACTGCATGCGTTAATGTGTCATGTGATTGCACTCAGTACGTAAATCTATTTTATTTTGAGAGTTTCTCGTTGGCATCGTGGTTACCCAATATTGACTAATGCTCAGTCAAACCCTGTGGAGTGACATGAATATCATCGAACTCAATGTTTCTTCTATAGAAATAAAATGGGACGCAAACTTTTAAGTTTATAAGATAGTATGTTATTGATATCCTGTGTGGGCCGACATACAGACGGAAATTAAATTATTTCAGCCCCTCAAGTTATAGGTTTCGCGCTAATGATTAGGAAGTAGTAATATATTTTGTATACGATTATTCATTTATTATTACAAATACACTTCTAACTCTTAAAGAATATACAAATCTATGTCAAATATCCGTAAAACAACGATAGATCAACCTGATTAGTATAAAAACTAATTACTATGATTATTATATTTATTTGAAAGATTTTCTATCCAAAAAACTTTAGTCATTAGCGCATACGAAATGCAAGTAAAATTGTTGTTCGTTTATAATATAACAAAAACCCTTTAATTGGAATGAGGCAGTTAGATTTAAATAACCATCTTAGATAATGCAAACTTAATTTTCCCATGAAATAAAAATTACATGATTTCAATATTACTTAGCCAATAGTAATATTGCAGGCACACCTTTGATTAGGTATAGCAATTACCAAATAGATCGAATTGCTTCATTTCCTGTTACATCTTACTCTCTACTTTGGAAGGCGGTAAGAAAGTTCTTCCTTTGTATATGTTTCACTGAATATAAATTACTCCACCCACCAAAATTAAAATGGAGATAGATACATAGTTTTGTAAAAGGTTTTGTAAACAATTTTTCATTGAGTTTATCAATGTCCTTTACCTAATAAAAGGTTGTAAAAGTATTTAATCTTTACCATAAAGACAGTTCCTAATGCAATATTAGCACAATCATATTAAAAAATTTATGTTATCAAACGGGTTAATTGTGACAAATAATCCATTTATTTAAACATATATGATTGGCCAGTTTTAAATTAAAACTAGTTTGTGCTATGATTGTGGCTAAAAGTGAATAATAAGTCAAGTTTATCTAATTTGTACTTTATCAATCAACGTCTATATTTTAAAGGAAATCAATTTTAGTCTTTTAATAACAGTTGAGTTTAATGGGAAATATTCTAAAGAACATTGGAACCACTAGGCTTTCCTCCAAGTTCATTTGTGTTATGTTTTAAAAGAAAAGTCGCAAAGTTATAATTTCAATAAAGACCTAGAAATGTTACATGTAAGTTTTCTCGCCACAATAAAACTTGCCTGTAAGCTTTGATGTTTTAAATGTTTATTACTACTAACTCAATTACCTCCAACCCATGTGTTCCATCCATTCCATATGGAGTATAAAGCCGTATTTCAGGCCTTACACCTCTAATGGTCAATCTAGAAATTCAATTTTGTTCAAGCAGCAACTATTTCCCAAGGACATTATCGTATACTAAGATATAAAAAGTTAAATATTTTTTCCCCAATAAAATTATTATCATTAACAACAGAACTATAATAAATGACAAAGTTAGAGACGTAGGAGCTATAATATTATACGTAAATAAGATCTAAAAGCAGGTTCTTAATCTGTCTCTCTCTCCTCTCTCTCTCTCTCTCTCTCTCTCTCTCTCTCTCTCTCTCTCTCTCTCTCTCCTCTCTCTCTCTCTCTCTCTCTCTCTCGTCTCTCACTCTCTCTCTCTCTCTCCCCCTCTCTCCCCCCTCTCTCTATCCAACTCTCCCTCTCTCTTTAAAATAATCGTTTGTATTCACACATACCGGCATTCAATTATCTAACACATTTGAAATGTTTATCGTAGAATATGTACTATCCAGTTTAACATAAAACATCAAGTTAAAAGTAGTTTTCTCTAAAGTATACTAAAAGAGCTGAAAAATATTCTTAGGAATATTTCTATTCATACGAAACTTGTATTATTGTTATTATAAAGTGCGAGTAAATTGTTAATTACGCTTTGCTCTTCAATAAATTTAGGTTCCTCATTGAGATTATTAATTTATACTAATATGTACTAAAGTAAGAGATGTCCCCTACATCCTTTATAATTAACTGCAACTATGCATAATTTGCTTTACTGCGCAAGACATATTACAAAGGTATTGTGATACTAACAATCTATAGAGATATTTACCAAGTCTTTATTAAATTATTTGATTCCTAACGTAGACCTATCTGCAAGATTGTTTTTAAAATATCTCTAGAACGAACATTCCCTTTTAGCAGGTGTTAATGTAAAAGGGCAAAAATTAATTTGCGATTTTTAATTCAACCATAATCTAACCACGAAGAAATTATGCTTTCTCAATGTTCTGCAGAAGCAGTGGGATGGAAAGTTCTCTGAGGTATCGATCACACTGTGCTGCTCTACTGATCTGTGCAGGAATCGTCAGTTTGATTGCTTGTAACTTCTTAACGATGCACCGTGATTACTAGACGTGTTTCTGCAAACCCTCAATATCTGCAGAAACAGCAGTATGGGAATTACCGTGAGGCATCGCACAAGCTGTGCTCCTCTTCAGATCACTGCAGAGGATCAGATAAACAGATTAATTGTTTTTAAGTTCCTACGATGCTCCGCGATTAATTGACGTGTTTCTGCCAACGAACTATACTACTGGAACGCGCCCTGCCCATAAGCCACATGTTGTGTTTTCCGTTCGCACACAGCTGTGCGTTACTGGTGTATCCATGGACTTACAGGCTCTTAAAGTGGGCAAGAACTCGCCGATTTGTGTGGCGATCTATGGGACGTTACGGCATCACGCCTTTTCATGCCGAAACCCAAATCATTATTGTTATTTGTATTGTTGGCAACTCATCCTGTTTATTCCGTCAAGAAGTCTGATCTGATCATCTAAACTGGTTTGTTTTCCTTTTATTTTTCAATGTTAGTATTGTTTGTATTTCGTGACATGGTGAAGAGCTGCTCTGGGTACAACTGCACGTCCAGATGGACTAAAGGCAGCCACATTTCTATTCACAAGTAAGTTCTTACTGTATCAACCATGTCAATATTTATTTTCAACTTCCAAAATAGTAATTTTCACCAATATTATGTTCTGTATTGCCAAATTGTTAACTGTATTATCCAAATAATTAAAAATACGGTACGACTGTTAATAGATACGAAAAATAAAAATCCAGTAAAAAGCAGTTATTAAACATTTGTAATAATAAGCAAATGGTGGTATCTAACAATATTATTAAGTCTAGAAGGCGTTTTAAAGTGATGTTAGATCATTACTATAATCGCTGCCATATGGGCGGAGTGGGTTCTTGCCCATTTCCAGCGCCTGCAGACTCGGAACGCAGCCCATGATTACGGCTCGGTTTCTCCAGAGCGAGTTCCATTAGTATAATTCGTTGGTTTCCGCACACCTACTTCTGTTGTAGTCTTACTAAAATATCTGCAGAAACAGCAGTCTGAGTATTGACGTGATGCATCGCACAAGCTGTGCTCCTTTTCAGATCACTACAGAGGATCAGAGAAACAGATTTTATTTTTAACTTCCTAACGATGCTCCGTGATTACTAGACGTGTTTTTGCACACCCTCTCCGGTTTCAATCATATCACATTAGCTAAACTGCTCCAAGAGAATATAAACATGTATTTATGTTTAAATGGCTAATTTTATGGCCTGATAACCCTTTCATATATTGTAGTACAGAGTACCACTGTACGATTGTATTTGCGAAGTATAATTGAACTAGAGTGTTATGCTTCTTCACATTCATAATTTCCAAGTTGAAATGTGGTTTTGTTTGGAAAGCCACATTTCATCTGTAATACCTAATATGAAGTAAGATTTTAATATACGCCATATATTTAGAAAAATGTGTATGTTGTAAAAACACATAATAATATACGAAATTTCTTTAAATATTATTTAATAAATGGGGTATATTTTTTAAAATGAGAAAATTAATAACAAAATAACCATATTTATTTAAATTGATATCTCCGGCTGTTCTTATTAGATCCTAATTAAATATTGCTGAATTAACTGAATTTACTCCTTTAATTACCAGTAAATACATGATTACTGATGAACTACGAACTACATCTTAGGGAACTACGAAATTA
Organism: Homalodisca vitripennis; assembly: GCF_021130785.1. Classification (NCBI taxonomy): domain Eukaryota; kingdom Metazoa; phylum Arthropoda; class Insecta; order Hemiptera; family Cicadellidae; genus Homalodisca; species Homalodisca vitripennis. Next base: position 45,872 of record NW_025778088.1, read on the forward strand.
ACATAAAAAAAAAAATACTTTCTAAGCCGAAAGCTTAGTGCGCAATAATACAGTAGATATTATGTGCCTTCTTTATTATATAAGAATTTTACATAGCCAATTCTCAGAACTTGTTTCAAACTAAAGAGTGAAATCTGACAAAAATTACAAGTAAGTAATTTATATTTGTATCAAATCGAATTACAATCCTTTCCATAATAAAGAATACATTCCTTAATATAAAATTCCAGTAAGAAGTGTAACTTCATTACTAGCGACGTGGTAACAAAATTAAAAATGTCGTCTTGTTTTCATAAGCAGAGTTAGAGCTAGGAAGCCCACCCTAACGATAAACCTGAAGAGAAACAGTATAAGGGTGTGTTTAGAACCACCACCAAATACTTGTGAATGGCTTGGAAATGTATTGATCATGAACAGAAAGAAAGACTGTCCTAATTGTATCGCTTAATAATGACACTGAAATTCATGTTTTCATCATTAATGAATAGTTCTGTAATTGTGTATTGAAATAATTAAACTTTTAGTTACTATTTTCCCACTGGCAGGTTTATATTTAGTTGTTATGAGAAATATCATTACCATACTTACACATTTTCATAATGTTAAATATTTCAATTAAATCAAATTATACACGAGATAAATTTTCTAGCGACAATTAAGATTAAAATATAATTTTTTTAATGCTTACCAAAAGTAATAAGTTTCAATTGAAGTCTTTATTGTGTCGGTGCAAAATAATCATTTTTAATCATTACTTATTCATATAAATATCTGTATACAGGTTTTCTATCAGGTAGCCTAATTTTATAGAGTGAAGTGAATAAATATATTACTTACAAGTTAAAAATGGTCGTAATGCAATAAATAATAAATAATTTACAGTTAAATTATTTTAATTAAACATTGAAAATGTCCAAGAATAAATATCATTTAAAAGTCTGGGGTTTATTCCACTGTGTGAAATCATTTAAATGCTCTATTTTTAATTTTACAGTATACTTTAAATTATTAAATTTCTGCAAAATTAACGTGTATTATATATACCAATTTGCAGTACATTATATTTATCCATGTCATCGTTTTCGGATATAACACGATTAGATAAACAATGTACTCCTCGGCAATTTTTTTTTGCGTTGGGGTATTGGGGTAGATTCACAGATCCTCACACTTCAACCTGAGCTTATTGTGTGCCCCTTTGATGTTAGAAGGGTAAGCCTATCTTTGTGCCCTTAATTAGGCTAAGAAGCTTTTCCCCGATACTAGCATCTGGTTCGTCGCCTGGTTTTTTATCACCGAAAAGAGCCCTTCTCCTTGCTCCCAGTCTCTCACAGTCCAGTATTATGTGTTTTTGCAGTCTCTTCAGACTTATTGCAGAGTCTACACTCCGAGTCCTCATTTCGTAAACCTAGAGTGTTTAGGCAGTAATAATAATATTTATTGTAAAAATGTTCTAGGAATATTATTTTTAATATTTACTGAAGATATAATTAACCTTTAAGGTTTACAAAGGTCTCCCCCCATTTGATTAGCATCTAGTAGAAAACCTTCTTGATTGTTGCTGCACGCCATCGGTGTTTCAAGGTAGAGATAATTAGGCATGTACGCAATGTACATCAGCAGTAAATTATTGATTATTTCGTTGGTGATAATATGACTACGCTCACATTAACAGTTTCGAGGCCAATATTAGAACGTAACGATTACAAAAACACTTGAAATATTTTCTCCATTGGATGACTATTGTAAAGAGATATACTGTTTCCCCGTATTCTTTCATCCCTCAATTCACACGATTTTAAATATTTCATGTCATAACAACATTAATGATAATAAATAAAAAAATACTATTATTAAAGTGTTATGTACTTTATATTACAAGCCCAGCTTATAAGAGTAAATCTACCAAATATAATTATATTTTTAAACCAGAAAAAAATTTACTGTGCGTGATAATACATTACTGTAATAAAATAAAATAGTTAAATATAGAATATCTAATATCTGCTGTTGTAATAAGATAGAACATGTGTCAAAACCACACATCCATCCCTCACCACAAAACCGGTGTTCAGGTGTCACCGATCACAGTGTGACATCTCCCCACAGCGGGTAACAGCTGGATATTGTTGACAATAATAGAACACCTGTCAACTGACAGACTGTTGTTTTCTACATACTGTCTATGGTCTGTCTGACGTGGAGAGATATGTGGCTTTCATTTGAGTAATTCGCCATATTATTATGAAATATTGTTACGCTTAAAATATCTTACTATCAAAAGAAACTGGTAAACAAGGTCTTTGGATCTGTAACATGAAATTTAATAAAATATATAATACTAAAACTATATTAGTATAATATTTACTTCATGTAGTATTAGTATTGTTGTATCAATTTTGTATTTTTAATTTGAGACAAATGTATTTAAAACTTGTATTAAACCCAATTACATAAATATGATGGAAAAATTTAGTTGTTATATATTTTAACAAATAATCAAAAACGTAACTTGATCAAAACGCTCTTTAAAGCGAGTAATTAAACACAAAATTCCAAGAGTAAACTGTAAAAATAATAGTAAATAATTCTTTTACTGTAGCACTTTGAAGACCAGTCTAATTTAAGCCTCTTGTTTATGAGATTTTGAAAACAGTATCATTGTTACCAACCAAGCTATAGCGTTTATTAACAACGATGAAATCTTCAGGGCAAGTGAATTCCACTGTATAATTTAAACACTACTGAAGCTAACAGATGTCTTAAAATTGTGGATTAAGAATTAAATAGGCGTTATTGTATTTTTCACACACGCGTTTCACTCTAAAGATTACGGATTTTTTTCCTCATCGAGAATGTAGTCTTATAATTTTAGAGAGTCGTCTACAAAATATATCCATTCTTATCTCTTGATCTCTCTCTCTTGCAGAAATCAGGATAAAAATATAAATGGCATTTTTTCTGAACCTATTATTAAATGGATGGGAGTCCCTCATGATAGTACCCTTGAACTATTTATCTTTTTATCGTGTGCATTATTCTTATGCCAATAAGGTACTTGGCATATGATGGTATTACTTGGCATGCTTTTTTTATATGATTTGTCTAATAAAAGTACTGTTGAAGTTGAACAATGATACTATATGATGAAAATAGTGGTTAGTGGATAGTAATACTGGCTCAATACATTTTTAAGCAAGAAATATACATAATATTTCTTTATTTTTTAGAGTAAGGAAAATGCAACTACTGTCTTTAGCTTGTAGATGAGCCTAATACAAAGCTATTGACAGGTGCATTGAAGTAAATGAGGAGGCACTGCATTGTGCTGGTGTCACTGCAACACGGAAAAAGTTTATTTCTTGGTCGATTTTAAACATGTAATGTATAAGGAAGTTTTGATTCGTTAATCTACGTTAAACCAAGTTTAATAAATGCAGTGATCGTTCTTTTATAAAATTGACCTCATGTAATATAATATTAATAATTTATTGTATATTGAATTCGAATTATATGCATGCCACATACTCAAAATGTCGTAAAATAGAAAGTCAAATAATACTTTAGAGGCTAAGAGTCGATAGAAGGGTTACCTTCTAGGCTTGAGTGTTTTTAAAATTATGTTTAATTCAACAAATTATTTTCCTTATGGTAATTTATCAATCACTGCCCACGTATCCGTAAAATACAATTATGTGTGAGAGCATAAATAAGAACTAGCATTCTGGTACTCTTACAAACAGGTAAATACAATTAAAAGTAAAGAGCTCTGCAACGATGAGACATTTGTCCGCCCAACGGAAATCTAGATGAAAACTAAAATACTCAGACTGGAAGGATATAAGACTAATGGCCAGTTTAGATTGACAGTAAAGTAATCTGGAGAAAAATTCGTGACTGATTTCACACTTTCAATACTGATGGGGTGTTACAAAATATTATTTTACGTTTCTGCCTTTACCCACATTTAAAACTGTTAAATTTGGTTATAAATACGTTGTTAAACTGTTTAGGTGTAAAACCATTCATACGATATAATAAAAAAGTATCTACACCACACCTATTTCGAAATTCTATTTCAATAGTTAAAAAGGATGATGATGATTTTAAGGTTTAAGTCATCGACATGTTTATATTTTAACATAGTAACAGGAGTAATGTTTACATCTACAATCTGTGTTATACAAAATATATTTTATGCATATTATCTGGTTTTATAATTTGTATCCAAGAGAAGATTTAGTTGGATATTGTGTATTTATGTGTAAGGCTAATGTACAGAGTGCATTGGTCCTGGCAACGAGTACTGGACAATGTGATTGCTGCTGTTGACAGGTACATTGTAGTCTGAGGGGGGCTGCAGCACTGTACATGTGTCTGTGGTTTGTATCGAACTGATGTCTCCTCTAGACACTGTTTGGTCTAAAAAAAACCTGTTCTTTTCAGATTACCATACTAAAATATAACGACTTTGAGAACTCATAAAATAAAATGTAATTGGTCAGTATTGTATTGAATCTTCTCTATTGGTAACAAGCTGTACTCCATTCTTTAGTGTAACCATAAATATATGATTAGTAAATAACGAGAAACCTGTTTTCCTTGCACTATGATCAAGTATTCTTGAGCACTTTTGACTTTTCTGATACATTAATATCTATTCTCTTTAATTGGCTTATCGTGAGAATTAGGATATATTTATATATTTTAAAGTTGCGCACCCCAAAGACTTTTTAAAGCGGACAACCCTTATTGTGGAGCATAGAGTAGATCAAAGTTTCATCTTTTAGACTAGGGTTAAAATCTTTCCTCCTATATTATCATAGAATGATGATACATTGCCTACTTTTCACTTGTCCATTTATTGAAGTTTATTTAGAAATTTATAGCTAACCATCTAACAGACATTTCAAGTCATTAGTCTTTTCTGTGAAGTTCGACACCTCTATTGTAAATATATTCATTCATTACCTACATGGTCACTTTCTCGGTTGGTTTTATCGACATTATCTAAACTGAATATAAATTTATATACATATATAAATTGAAATTACACGGAAAAATAATTTGTTTTAATAAATGAATAATGAGCTACATGAAAATGGATCACTGAAATTTTACTCAGCTATACGTACCGAATAGCATTCAGAGCAACACCAAAGTATTTTATTAGGAATGTTTTTAACATGTAAAATTGTAGAGTCTAATGAGGCCTTCATCCTCTTCTTGTCGTCTCTAGTTTACAACTGCAGATGTTTGTTATTAGGGTAATGTTCAGAAATTCAACGCCAGATCATCGAGAAAATCTATTTAGACTTATAAGAAGTATAGGTTCTCAACTATGGATATTTGGCTAGGCAATCGTCGCGGCTGTTAAAGGAAGTGCATTTATACCTGTTCTGTTAATTTCTACGTCGGTGGACTAGGCGTCCCTCTTTGTCTTTCACCATCCCTGGTTGTATGTAAAGTGTGTATAAGTCGTCAATCCAAGTTTTTTTTATTAGTATACCTTTGCGTAAGATTTGGAAAGCAATTTGTTTTTGAATCATAATGGGTTATGGTGAATAAATACGAAGTAATACCCAGGAAAATATCTGAATAGTAAAGACACTGACCTAAAGGAAACGAGACGATTTGGTTTTCCATTGAACACTTCAGTAGATTCAAGATAAATTTACGTAAGAAGGAACAGACAACTCAACTTAAACGCACATTGGGTAAATAACTACTTTAAAAAATGTAAAATTAAAGCAATAACAAAATTTATGCTGTATTTTAATTGATATCCTATCTGATTTATCTTCATGAGATTGCAAGGCTTACGCTCATTTTCAGCCTAGCAACATGAGAGTCAGATCTAGCTTGCTGTGACATTACCAACAATGTTCACTGTGCACATGGTGCAATATCGTGCTAACCATACGTGGTCACGATGTCGTAGTATAGCTTGAAGGGTGATATCCTGAAGCTAGAACACGTTTTCCCAAAACACACACACACACACACACACACACACACACTGGGGCTGTGGTTGTTTCTTCTCTTCGTTTTTCATTCTTCTTCAAATACGCAAATAATAATGAAACGCATGAGAACACTTTTTCAGTAGACGACTGCACCAATTTTTTATCAACTTTCTCAATCACGTTTCTTATTTCATATTATTTTTGTACGACGTGGAACTTTTTAGGAAATTACTAGCAAATATATATGTAATATTATAAAACATATGGCGAATAAAAGAGCCATACAAACTTGTAAATTTTGTTTACACATTAATGCATAAATCATTAAAAAATATAGTCATTATGTTTAGGTTAAAAAATATAAGACCCTTTACGCAAAATTTATGTTAATTCACATTAAAGCTCTCCTCACTAAATATCAGCTGAAACCCGGGGTGCTCACAATGTAATTCTGTTACGCCTCCCTGGCCACAACGAACACAATTGAATCTCGTTACATTTCAGCTATCCATTAAATATTTCTTATTATATTAAGTACAAAGTTTGGCTCTTAATCAGGTTATTTAGCGTAAAGTATGGTTTTTAGTTACAATAATAAATTCATTTTGCGTTAAAATATGTATGATAACCTACTGTAAATAATTCATTAAACTATTTAAAGCATCATTTAGTAGGATTAACCGATAAATTTTATAAATTTCCCTTTGGAAAAGAAAACAAGCGCTTAGGAATTATTTTTTATACACTATTATACCATAGCAATACTCATAAAAAGAAAATTACCTCCTTACATAATATATGCTGTACTTAAATGATAAGCGATCAAGTGCTAAATGCTTGTATATTTTTACATGACTAAATACATGTTATTAGATGAATCAGCTATAATCCAGCTGGACTGAGATGATAATCTTTTCTGGTAGTTATAACTAGACACTTGGTGAAGCATCGTGAAATGAATATTTTAAAGGAGAAGCCGATCCCCTTATACTAGATTATCATCCCATTGATACAATTTTAAATCTCTGGTACTTTGGAATCTATCCCTGGGAACTGTTGCATCATTACAATTGTTTCGGATAACCGCAATGTAAAGTATTTAGCAAGAATTCCTGTTATGATTGCTTGATTTACAATACAAAACCCTGTTTCCTTATCGTTATCTGAAAACAAACTTTATGAAGTGTTCAGAAAAATGTTGTTAAAAAAAGAAAAGGATTTTGCATGATGTACTTTTTAAGGATACGGTATGTCCACAAATGCTCACAAAAATAGTAATACGCAGAAAGTTTATGACGAAAACTAAGAGTATAGAACACTAACATAGTTTAAAGAACATTAGCTTAAATAGTAACATTTATATCAAACATTTATACCAAAATTTGTGACATTACTCAACCTTTATTATATTATCTAGCGGTGAGTTTAATTTACATATCAACCCCTTATACTATAAGCCTAATACGTCTTGGTCCTGTAATGGAGTATAAACATAACCCGTTTGGAATATATCCTAGCGTATCAGGACTTAATTACACCTTGTACCACATGTCGTTTTCAGCTCCAGGCGTCTATGTTACTTTATAGCATCATATTTATGAATATTCACGTGAAACTGAGAGTGTTAATGTAATATTTACCATCCAAATATGATTTTTTTGATTAAAAAAGATAATATTCGGTGTACTCGTATAAACAACCTTTCTGAATATCGCTTGAATATATAAGAGATAAATTTTTATAGAGTTTAAAAAGCATTACATCACTGCTCCGGAGATTAACCTACATCAATTCCAGTTTGTGTGTGTTTTCAGCTGCTTAGATCTAGTCATCGTAAAGGAAGAGGAATATAAATTTATGCTTTTATTACCATCATATTGCTATCCTGGAGGATATTTACTTTTCAGTCACAATGCAGTAATTACAGCAGTGGAACGATAAATGTTATGAAGCTTCATTACATCTTTTTTTCGGTCTTTTCCGATAGTGCAAAGTGCACTGTAAATAATACAAATGTACCGAAAACTATATTGTCGATATTGATGCTTAGAAATCTAAATATAGTTCCTGATTTTGTATTATCAGTGGGTAATGTTTTCTGTGCTTGGTCTCAGTCTGCATTTAAGTTGCATAAAAGAACACCATTATAAGAACAGCTATACTACTACGTGCTATTTTTAATTATATTTGTTATGCAAAACACTGACAGCACTATATGTAACTACTAGAGAGAAGCAGATGGACACTAGTTTCAACGAGATAAAATGGGAGGAGTCTATTCTTGCTTGTTATTTGGAGTCCTAGGATTATAATGACATTGGGATATAATGAATATCTTATTACGTAACAAAACCATTTATGTGATATGATTGATTACAAACTGTATCCGCATCATTATATGCAACTGGTGTTAAATTAAAGCACGTGGTAACAATTTAAACCATGTACGAGTAAGTCTAAGCAGGGATTAGGTTCTCTGTAACAGGGCTCAAAGCAAACCCTAAACCCACGACTTACGACAGTAGCTGTGGTGGGACGGGGTGGAGGTTCTCATTAGCTCCCCACTAGTCAACACAACTTGCTTTCCTTACAGTTTCTAATGTTACTGTATTTTCTTGTTTCACCATCAAGTTTCTTTTTACGTTAATATTAAACACTAATTACACGTCAGGGTTACATTACCAAACGAACTTTAACCACAGAAGTTTGACACGTACTACAGATACCGCAAACTGATCAGTGAATGTAATTAGGTAGACCTTGCTTTTAATTGTAACTTTCTATACAAATTTATAGATATCCATCATGTAGTTAAAATTATGATTATTGTTGACGTAACTGTTAATGAGTTCAAAACCAATTTCTATTGTATAAGCGCCTAAATATCCTTGCTTTTCTGAAGGCCATGGAGGAATTTTTCATAATACAGAAGTAGATTTTTTGCCAGGAGCAGGTCAAAATGAGAGAATACCAAAAGGTTTAAAATATATAAAACGTTACATGTTTTCTGATATAATAATTTTACAGAAAAAATAAAGTACCAGACACATGTATAAATGTTTAAATTAACATCATATACGAGTAAGCATATATAAACTGACTATTTAAATGTAAATGGCAATTTTGTCCTTTCATATAGCTTTCGAACAGTTATGTATCTGTTGTATATGTGTCTGACGGTTATATGTAAGTGTGAAAAACTGAGGAAAATAGTATTAGTGATCATTTATTATTTGTAATCTTCTGCATATGTTACATTTCGCTCTACAGTTGTAAAGTGCGGTTAAGGCCATTGCTTTTTTTTTTTAAGGAGTCTGGCTGCCAATATAAAAAATTTTTTTTTTCTGCATATACAGTGTGAAACGCCTCCTTAATTAAATACTTTAAATTGAACGAGGAATAGCAAATAATTATTTAATTATTAATTATTTAAAAATAACTTAGTACTTATAACTCTTGTGCTTAGTGGAATAATAAAACAATATATGTTTTACGTTGCCTTTTCTCATTGTTTATAAACCTGGAACCAAAATTTCAACCAGGTTTCGTTCATAACAGTTAATGCTATTCTGATGATAAAGATCTAGCCATCACAAGGTCGTCAAAGCTGCTGTCATATGAAATGTAGAATGGTGTCCCCAATATTTAATTAAAATCATGTATATTGACTTTTTGTCATGCATTATATAATAGATGTTGGTGACTGTATTTTCAAGAAATAAAACATGCATTATTAGCATTGGAAAGTCGTAAGGCTATAAAACAGTGTGATATCAATAAAACTTAAAATATTTATTTTTATTTATATACACTGTTTGATGTAATGAGCTAGGTAGTTGTAAAGAGGGTATGTAAGAGACAATGTGTTAAATGCGTAATCCCATACTCCCTCCCCTCCCCCCGGAGACAATACAGCTCACCACAGACCACTATAACTCTGATGTCAGAGGCTCAAACTGTAATTGACTTGATCAAGACAAAGTCTCCAAGGTTTAAGAAAACGCTTGTCTTCTGGGGAATCTTAACCCTTGTGATGGATTGCCTACGTTAACAGATATTTTAAAATGGCAGTTCCTTTAATTTAAAGAAATATAAGACCTTGGATTAAATCCTAAACATTTCCCCATATGTAAATCACTACATTAAACATATTTAACGAAAGTAATGTAACACATGTATAAGAGAGAATCATAGTGTATTTAAAACCTGATAAAGCCAACTAGATGTAATAACTTTAGTGAGTAGTATACTGAGTATAGTATTATCATAGTTATATTACAAATACGATAGTGCCTTTGTGTGTTTGTTTGGTTTTCATGCGTAAACTACTCAAATGGTTTTACTCAAATTTTAAATGGATATTCTTCCGGTTCCTAGGAAGAATATATGTATATTCTTATTTCAGAAATCCCTCCGGACTACGCCCCACTGTTCTTTAAAGTAGCGAAGATTCCATCTTGGTCTATAAAGATGTGATATATTCATTGAATGAGCTTGTCAAATGTAATCAACTGTTCTCTCTGAACACTGTTTATCATTTTCAATTTGTTTACCGAGTAACTTTTCGAATTGGTTACTATGATTTTTCAAATGTTAAGTAAAAATATTTTCTCGAGTGTACATTACCGCGATTTAAAACTTTACATCGTTTAAAACCGACTTAAGTCTGTATATTATTAAACGTAAGACAGTTATAGTTTTTAAGTCATGGTTGTTTTTGATTAAATAAATCAAGTCAGGATATAATCTAAATATTTCCGGAAATTCCGTGATGAGGATAGGCTTCTATACAGTGTACCTTATAAATATGCAATGTACCAAAATGTATAAACTTTATATTTACTCTCTCGATACAAAATAATAAATTATCAATACCTCCTAATCAATGACAGTATTATCAATAATTGTGATAAAAGGCTTAAGCATTTGTAGTGAGTAATATATTTCATTCTTAATAAAAAAAACACTTATTAAAGTGAGGTGATGGTTAAAAATTTAAAAAATTAGTATTGATAATTAAAAAATATTTACGAAAATTGTCTTAAAAATGAAATTCATTCTATTTAGGTAGGGGAAAATTCATTAAATTTACACCAAATAAATGTGAAAATGTTAGATTTTTCCAAACTTTCAATGCTACAAACCATTGACTTATACCTGTATTTGTTGGTTAAGGCGCTCCATACTGCTTTCCAAGGTGACCGTCGATAATATGTTGAAATTTGGCGTTTACACTAATAATCAGTTTTTTTTTTTTTCAATCAAGATCGATGTTTAAGAACAAAACAAAAATTAAATGTTCGATTTTTAACAAGCTTCTTGTAGTTGTGCAAAAGCTGCCTGTTGGAGGCTCCTCTTCACGCTGCTATATCACGAAACATTGTCTTTGATGAAAACGTAATTTTTTATCCGGGTACAATATGTTGTATATTTTTATAGAGTTGAGTTCAACATAATTTTTATTAAACTTTAATTCCTATAATCTGTCCGGAGGACGATGGTCCTTGAAGGATTGCGGGCCTTTGTTTTGAAACGAGCCCTCTCAAGCCCACTGCCCTGTCAGTGATGGACTGTGTTCCCAATGTACGTTAAGTTTAAAAACAGTTCTGTTACATGAAGTTTTAACTTATTACATACTTATATAGCACATAATCATTAAATAATTTTATGAGATAAAACATATCACTACCTATTTTAGTAGATTGAAAAACAGAAATTAATTTCTCTGTGGTATGTACATGCTAATGACTCTAGGTATACAGATAGTAGGGCTGTGTAGTAATTAGGAATCTATTCTTCAGAGGCTACAGTAATACCGGCAGAGTATAGAATCTCAGTAAATACAAAATTTTTATTTTATAGAATTCAGCTTTTATTAACTTACAATCGGGTGTGAACTGCCTCACTTCCAATGGTGAAAACAATGAAATCATACTTTTATTTATTCGTTAAGGAGCCCCAGACTGCCTGCCATGACCGTCGATGTTGTGTAGGTATTTAGCGTTACACTCAAAATGATATTTTGTTTTTCAGTCAAGGGATGTGCACTCGTGTTTTGATTTTGAAATTTCAGAATCCAAATTAGTATTTGTACATAACATTTTGACAGAATTAAGGATCATCGCAACAGTTCTGTCTGGCCCGGAACCATCCCATCTACGAGCATCACTAAAAACTAAAATTATGTTAATATCTGATCAAATTCAGCAATTTATTATTTTGTCAAAAGTCCTGAAATAGGTTCATGTAGTGTATTAAAAATTGATTTTATGCCTTTTGTAAATTTAAACTCCGCTTCCAATAAACACACCAGTAATCACTACTCCACCGAAAATTTTGAGAAAATGTAAGTTTTTCAAAAGGTCGAACATTTTGTAAGCGGTGTTTCTTTTCTGCAACAAATAAAAACGTGCCAACGAAATTTATATTGTTGCTAAGCAACTTCTTAATATTGTTCTATAATGCTGTTAAGCTAATATCTGGCTATAGGAAGTTTCTATGATAGCGAGGAATATTTTCATGTTTTTAAGAGTTATTTTGAAACTTCATTTATAATACTATTTACGGTAAATACATCAAGTTATTTACTATTTTTATCTTCAAAACGCTCTGAAGTTTGTTTTACTTTTTGCTCGAACATTAAATAACTAATGCCAATTGCTTCGTAGGCAATTTTACAAATTAAAGTCCGTACCCTACTTAAATTAAGCACTTATGATTGTCCCCTACAATAATCTACAAAATTAAGTAAAAATATTTTCAGATATATGTTTGCAGTATAAATACAACATATTATTATTAAAGTGATATACTACATATTTCGCATTACACTTCTTTAGACGTAACATAACAAAACATATAAAATACAATCAGATAAATGAATAAATAAACATGATATGTAAAAGAAAGTAAAAACATATGTTCGAACTGTTCTTGTACATATTTTATGAGTGTTTAGATAACTATCTAAGAATCAATTTGTTTAATTTATAAAAATTTTCAAAAGATTTGTTGAGTATTTTACCATGAATGACTAATGGTTTTGAATCATCATTATGCTTTAAATCATAACGGTGACATTTCATACTTATTTTTAGTTATTTGTTGTAGAGCAAATATAGCCTTTCGGACATTTTTTACATTGGTTTAGGTACACTAAATTTTTTGTAACACATTGGTAATTTATATTTTGATGCTATGTTCATTAAGATATGAAGTCTTTGGAAAACAATAAGTAGAATAATTTTAACAAATGAGTCTGTGAATGGAAAATTTTGAAACATTTTGTAAGCTTATATAAAAAAATGTTAATGTTGTAGAGAGGAGGATGATATTGTGTTATTAATTTAGGATAGTTAAAATCGTTCTTTATGACATAATTATCATTAAGGTTACTCTGTTTGAGCTGCAGCTTTTCATTCAATAGCTTTGTAGGATAGCCTGTTTTAAAAACCTTTCATATATGTCACTACAGTAATTTTTAAGATTGTCTTTATTGTTTCATAATTATATCTTTCGTGTAACAAGGCTTTTAGTAATTTATGTTTTTACACACACACATATATATATATATATATATATATATATATATATATATATATATATATATATATGATGATATCTGTTGAAGTTAAGATATTGAAATGTGTTTATAGGTGTTACAATAGTTTTGTGTTTGAAGTTACCTTCGTTGATGTAAACGTCAATAAGAAGAAATGAAATAGAATCGTGCAAATATTCCAAATATATTTGGGAAAAAAATATATAAAAATATATTTCACATTTTATCATAGGAATTTAATGTATTTAAGAAGTTGAAAAGCCCTTAATTACTCCCTGTTCATAACAAAAAATTTCGTCTATATATCTAGTCCAGAATAAGGGTTTCTAAATTTGAGACCCACAAACTCTTTTTCAAATTTCTACATAAAAAAGACTTGAGTATGATGGGACCATTCAGGTTTATATGGCTGCTCCTTTATTTTGTAAAGTAAATATGTTTTGAAATTTAAAACCATGCACACACACTGGATGACAGCTAACATAATATGACATTTCTCATATAACTAGTATCCGCAATACTAAAAATAAATGAGCGTATCCTTCTTTCTTTGTGAATGAAGCATGTATGACTTAAAATGATGGGGACCTGTAACACGCAGTTTTTTTTAACAGGAATAGGCTTATATTCAAAATTTAATAGGTCAATAAAATTTTTATAAGAATTCATTGACTTCGCGAGAGTAGAAGCCGACAAATTACAATTCTGAAGCCACAGTTGAAATTGCCAGCCTAAATGCCTCGAACTAGAATATATACAAGTCTTAGAGAAACCTAATTTATCGATCTCAAACCCTTGTAATCTACTCGTATGTCTATTCTTAGATTGTTTCCTTTGTTTTCTTAACATAAACAAAAACACACACACACACACACACAAAATGGGCCTTTTACTAACGAACGGTCTAAAAACGTCAATCCCACCGAATAAATTTACCAGATTGATTTATTTATTTAAGCTGCACAGTTTATTTTGCCTTATTTTTCTGTTAAACAACATAAATACAAACGTGTTTTGAAAACCACCTTCAGTAAAAAAGTGTCAATTAACATTCTTTGTAATCTATAGATTATCCTGTATGAGTTGGAACGCCTTTTTCATAACTATGCATTAGAAATTATAAATTCTCACGTACGTAACTTCACTTCCTGTAAAATTTATATACGGCTTCACAGCTGTGTTTGTATTTTTGTCTCGACGATGAAAATATATACGTAAGTCACGGAAACTAAAATCAATTGCTTCCATCGCTTGTGTGCTGCTTCCGGTATAGGTGTAAAAATGGAGAATCCTTGAAATTGTATCATTAAAATTTCAAAATAATCGTTTATAAATAAGTTATATATATGATGGAAGTCTTGTTTTTTGACTGTAGTCTAAGAGAAAATGGATTCCTGAGGCATGTTGGTGTCCACCTGCCAATTTTAATTGAAAGCACTTTAAATATGCAATATACAATCTCAGAGGAGACAATCAGTTTCTCGTACAATCATTTGGAAACATTTACATAATAACTTAAATACTAGAGTGTTATTTAGTTTCAAAACTGTGTTGATGAGTATTTGGCTTCAGCAAAATGTCCTCTGTCTTTGAGGTTTTGTTCTATACTATGCGGCATATTAAAATAAACTACAGATCTGGTTTAATAACAAATTTATTAATTGGATAATAATTATTAAAACAGTTCACATTTGCCAAAAATCAAAACATCTTCCAAATAATCTTCAAAAACTTGAATGGAAATGTCCATGAAGATAGGAAGTGTTCGATGCGTGTGTGTTTGTTTTGGGGAAGTGTGACCTCCCCTAGTGTAAGCCGCTCCGTCCAACGCGACTTACTGCAGCGCTCAGCCTCTCGCAAATTCAGCTGCGCTCCTAGGATTCGTTACATCAGTCCAAACACCATCGTTCTATAGCAGGTAGAGCACTCAAGATGATTTTGATGGTAGCAAACGGGGCTGATTATATGTCTCTAGATTTAGATTCCTCTAGGATATCTCTGGACTGTGATTTCCTGGAATATAACCTTTTCAAGCTCTGTTGTGGAAGAACTTTGAAGCTCTGCGATGTGGTAGTGGTTGAAGGTTGTGGGACTTAGGCTCCTACAATAACTTCTTCCCCTCTCACTTAGCTCTTTAGAAGTGTCCTTTTACCTTACTACTCTCCTTGCAGGTATTGTAATCTACCAAAAGATACAAGAAACGAAGATAAGGTTGTTGGATTAGCTCCTTCTAGAGTTCTTCTAAACTTTCCTTCTTTGTTCCCTTACAAATGAGTGAGAGCGAAGAGAGTACAAAATAACGGTCAACCACAACTTATATCTTTTTCGAAAGATATCAGGTATCCAAGGAAATACATAATTTGAAAGATTTAAATTTTCTTTTTACGTTTCCATGGATATCATGTAATTATTATTACTATAATTTCTGGAACAAATAAAAATAGTGTTGGCTTTTTCTCCAATGAAAATAAAAATGTCTCCTCACTTTTGTTTTAAAATTTCATTTATTTTCTTCTATTTTTCTTTAAAATAACATAACATAATATACTTAATTAAGTATGAATTATGTACTATTTTAATGGATGGAAGAAATTATAGATTTATGTCTTCTTGTTTGGTAAAGCATTAATATTTTGTTTGGTTTTATCAGAGTATAATCCTTTCTGAGGACTTCTACTCATAAATTACCTATGTTTCGGAGGGTTTATTCAATTTTAATGTAGATTTTAGCTCTATTTCAACTTTATTTAATTGGCAGCGTCTGATACGCTGACTCAGACTTGACTCTTGGAATCTAGTCTTGCTCGTTAGAAAAAAATCCAAATAAAAATCGGTGATAAATAGGTGAAGTAGCAGTCTCATTGTCTCATCAGGTGCACTATGATGTTTGTGACACGATCTCATCCTTCGGTGAATGCCCGAAATCCTTTGTCCTCGAATCCTTTCTATTCTTATGTAATTTTTCATCACACTGTTGTAATACGATTGATCTTCAGGTTGATTTTAAAGAACAAAATGTACCAAAATGGACAATAAATAAACCAAAATTTCATAATTTTGGTATTTATTTCCAAAACTGTATATATAAAATAGCTAGTCTATTGTCTTATTTGTACTTAGATTACTTATTCTTAGAAACTTATTCTTACTTAGAAACAACGATTATTATTCGTTTTTACATAATAATGAGTCCTATATTTTCCTAATTGTTGTAACTAAATCTCAATATAACTTACACGCTGTTATTGTTTTTGTAAAGCATGCTACAAATTATTTTTATTGTATATTATTACCGTAAAAGCTAGATCTGGTATGGTAAGCTAGATGATGACAGGGCAAGTTTTTGTGTTTTGACGAGATATCTAAGAAGTCTTATTAAGTATAATTTTGTCTTATTTCATCAAGTATTCGATATTGTTTTCACCATGATAGCTACAGCAAAAATTAGACCAGTAATATTCACTGATTAGTTTGTTTCGTATATTAACTAACAAATGCGAGAGGCTTCGTACGCAATTTCAAAGTGTTCTCTCTCTCTCTCTCTCGCTGACTTCGAACCCCGCTTGGAAAGAAAATAAATGCTCAGAAGACATAACAGAACACAAAAAACTTGACTTTAAAATAGTTACGATTTTTACACCATCTCTCTCTCTCTCTGCCTGTGTGTATGTTTGTGTGTCTTTGTGTGCCCGAAAAATGATATACTTCGCATTATACATCTTCAGGTATGATTTAAAAAAGCGTAACAAAAAGCATTAAATACAAACAGTTTCAACTAATACAAAACTTCATAAAAAGAACATATGTTCAAACTATTGCTGTGATGTGATGAGTGTTCAGATAGTTCTGGAAAATTTAATCCATACATAAATTTTATGTATGTGACAATTTGAAATTGTTGTTATATAATTCGTAATTGTCGTGTTTGTGTTATTATAATTTCTCCAATTTGGTATTTTTTTCAAATTCTCAAAAGATTGGTTGTGTATATTCAGGTCACAATTGGGTGACCTTTCTCATTCCAGGCTTAAATTATCTTGGCAATGGTAATAAACGTCAAAACCGGTTGGTGTTTCTTAAAATGAAAAAATATAACTTTCAATTACACGCAAATATGATTTATCAATTTATACTTTATAGAACATTTTAGCTGGAAAAATTACGACTATAAATATTAACTATAGAATAAATAACTATTTATAAAAACAATAATCGGCTGTCTTGTATTAAACTTATATCCTAAAGTTCTAGAAAGTTGTCGTAAAAAGGAAATTCACTGTATTTAGGCAGTGAAACAGATTTAGACAGGGTACAATGTGCAAGTGTGAGATTTTCGTAGCTTTCAATGGTAAAAAAAATAATTCATACCTATATTTATTGGTTAATTAAATGCTTCAGACAGCTTGCCAAGACCACCATCGATGTTATCTTGTAATTTGACTTCATAATCTAAATTTGATTTTGATTTTTAGATAAGGGATGTGCACTCGTATTTGATATTGAAGCTTCAGAATCCCAGTTAGTATTTGTACATAACATTTTGTCAGAATTAGGGATCGTCGCAACGGTTGTTTGGCCCGGGACCACCTCAAATATATCTGTTAATTATATAAAAATGTTATTATTTGCCATTTATTGTAAAATCGTATGATTTTTTATGAACGCTACAAACTAAAAAACTATGCCAATATCCGATGAAACAGGAATTTAGAGTCAAAATCCCCGAAGTAGTCTAATTCTTTCCTGTAATTTATTAAATATTTATCTTATACCTTTCGTGGGGATGAATTCCGCTTCAAATAAATACACCAGTAAACACAACTCTGCCGATGATATGGGACACATTTAATTTTTTTAAAGTCGAACATTTTCAAGCAGTGTTTCTTTCTGAAACAAATAAAAAGTGACACAATAATTTACACCGTTACTTAGCAACTTCTTAGTATTGTTTTATATTGCCGTTTAACCAATATCTGGATATTACAAGATTATATTGTGGCGAGGACTCTCATGTTCTTAAGAGTTAGTTTAAAAATTCGTAACAAGTACTATTTACGCTCAACAGATCTAATTATGTAATACTGTTATAATCACATAGTTTTAAAGTTTATTTATATACCTGGAAATATTCATAAACTGTTTATATATTAAGCAACTGATACCAGCGGTTTCGAACGCAATGTTTAAAATCAAAGTCTGTACCCTACTT
Organism: Homalodisca vitripennis; assembly: GCF_021130785.1. Classification (NCBI taxonomy): domain Eukaryota; kingdom Metazoa; phylum Arthropoda; class Insecta; order Hemiptera; family Cicadellidae; genus Homalodisca; species Homalodisca vitripennis. The sequence goes on from NW_025778088.1 coordinate 64,608, forward strand.
AGTCAAAACATTTATGATGATTCCCTATAATAATCTTCATACTTTAGTAGGTATTTTTTATAAATAAAATAACCTTTCATCGGTTTTACATTTAATTGTTTATATAATACAAGCGACAACTAACTCGTGTACTCACATGAAGCAAATATTATTAAAAATCACACGCGATCAGACTAGGACAATGTGTAGTATTCGAAATGTACCAAAAATTGTATATGCAAAAATATTTGAAGTGCATAATTTTTCAGTTTAACAAAACTTTATTTACTTTCAGTAAATAAAGGTCAATATAATATATAATGTTTATATACTTATGAACATTTCCATGCTCGCGCCGGCCGACAGTCGAAATGTTGCAAGGCAGCGAGGTCTCCATAGTAGTAACGAGTTTATATTACATTTTTCACCATCACAGAATATATTTCATTATTTTAGATAATTCACGCGATTTGTAAAATTTGTTTTTGTGGATAATATGGTTGCTTTCATGGAAATATCTAAGTTTTAATAAAAGAGTCGAGTTTGAATTAGTTTATCCATGACGTACACTGCACGAACTCAGCCAGCTTGATCCCTCGTCTAACAGAGTGCTAACTGTTTTAACTCTCAAACATTGTTGTGATTTATCTACAATGTTGCAATGATAACTGAAGTAATAAACATGGACCGGAATATTTCACCTTTTTTATGGAAATATATATATAATTTGATGCCGTTTATGTTGTTTATATTATCAAAAGAAGTAAGAAATTTAATATTGGATACAGTTCTACGTTTACCATCTGTCTCTCCTCTCTTTATTTTTAGAAACTTTTTACACCTTTAAATTAAGTATAAATTGAATCAAATAATAATTACATTGGATTGTTATACTCGTTTCTTTGCTTTAATAGTAAGATTTTTTCAACAATAAATATTAGATAGGGAGTAGTATAAGAATAATTTATGAAATCGGAAAATAAAATATCACCATTTAAAATGTACCAACACAAGTAACAAGCTGATTGTCAGTATTGTAACTCCAGAATTGTAAATATAATCTTATTACGACTGTTACGCAGTCTAATTTCTTTTGACGTTTTATCCAATCGTAATTGAATTATAACTTGTTATCTTTCTTAAAATTAGTTTCTCTTCTTTAGACTTTGGAACTGTAACGTCATTTTCTACATTATTTAAGATATTTTTATATAACTTGCAATAATTATAATTTATTTTTGATGATTTCGTGCTTAACAATTAAACAGCTGCTACTTAACACATGTAAACTAAGTCAGATATTGGGTAATGTTAAATCTATAACATAGTACATCAATATTGATTGAACATTAGCAATTGAATACAACTATTAAACCTATTTAATTTTATAAAAGCGAGTTAAAAAAGTGCCATACTTAAATCAACACATTAAATAATAATTCACATTTAACTATCACTATTTTTATTACAGCAGCTTTTATGTCTATAATTATGGTATACTTAACAATTACTTACTAATTGTTAAGTAACCTTGTTTTAGATTGAATTAACATTTTAATTATAAAAATATAAATTATAAATGTAATAATCAAATCACAATAAACTAACAGACAACACAATTGTGCTTTGTAAATTTGCAACTTAAATCTAATATTTATTTTTAAGACTAATATAGTGCATCTAAGCAATAGCACCAAATTTTCTCAGGGTTTTTTTACCTCGTTCTTTTGACAACCAAAATTAGCCTTATTAAAGGTGTTTGTCATAGTTTCGTCAGGAATCTTACACCACGAGTGTAACTTAGACGTGATTCTGTCTCAAATACGTTTTGGAGTGCCCATCTCAAAACGCTTTCTAAATAAATATTTCAGTCCATGATTTATATGTGTTTATTAACCCACAACCTGCGTATATATTGGTGGTCTGATTCAGAAAGCTGTAATGAAGTTTTAATTATATATGTTTATTTATATAAATCTTACATTCGGAACGGTGAAATTATATAAATAGAATTATTAATCCGAGAACAGGTACAATTTCTTTATATTAAATTGAAAGGAAGTATTTCCCCAACAATTCAACAGTGTAGCCAAATAAAACTGTTATTAAACGAAACGTAAATTTTTCCTTTAGTAGAAATGTATAGTTAAATACTAACAGTCTTAACATTTAAATAAAAACCAATAAATCTATATCTATATATAAAAGAAAGTCGTGTTAGTTACACTATTTATAAGTCAAAAACGGCTGATCCGATTTGGCTGAAAATTGGTAGGGAGGTAGCTAAGAACTGGGATAAGAACATAGGATACTTTTTATCCCGTTCCCGATTCAGGATTCCGCCCCACTGGTCTCTAAAAGTTACAGAAATACCCGTAAGAAATGCATTGCAGCAAACATATGTTATTAAGTGAAAGATCCTTTTCAAATTTAATCAGCTGTTCTTTGTAAACATGTATAATGCGACAAAAGAAACATATGTTTATATCATTTAATTACTATTTTACATTTCTTTACACTTATAGTTTGGAAAGCATAGAGTAAGCTTAAGAGAAACAGCAAATTTTGTTTCAACTGTTTCTGCAATCACTGTTAAACATAGACTTTACTATCCAGATAATACAATTCAAATTTTAATTTTTTACAATTGAAAGCAATTATCTCTGCATCTCCTAAGTCAGATTACATTATTTTGCTATCATCATTTCGACATGCTTTCCATCGAACCCATCTAACCTATGGCACAAATACAAGGATAATATGGCAGAAGATATTTTACATCAAATTCGTGTCAATTCAAGAAATCCCAATCTTGAAATGAATTAGGAGATACATAATAGGGCCTTGCTTTTGATTGAAGACATGTGCTATCTCATATGCGGTAGTTTATTAGGTCAGGTTAGGAATGCCAGTGCCAAATTGTGAAAATGAATGACGCATTTAATCGAGAATTGGAACGGAAACGTAAATATGATCACCAGGAATTAGATTTAGAAGTTCAAACGAATGTACCCCTGATGAATCCCCCAACAAATGGAAGTTTACGATACATTAATGAAGGCAACTGATGATGGAAATGGTGGTTTCTATTTCCTGGATGCCCCTGGTGGAACTGGTAAGACATTCCTCATGTCAGTAATTTTAGGCCACTGTTCGTGCAAGATCCAACACTGCGGTTGCAGTTGCTTCTTCTGGAATAGCAGCCACATTACTAAAAGGATGTCGTACGACACATTCTGCATTAAAATTGCCGTTAAATCTGGAATATTATTGAAAAACCAACATGCAATATGGCACTCCGCTATGGCCAAAGTTTTATCAGAATCGAAGATCATCATCTGGGAACGAATGCACAATCGCGCATAAACGTGCATTGGAAGCACTCTACCGAACATTGCAAGATCTACGTAATGACTCGAGATGTTTTGGAGGCTCAATGATTTTACATGCCTGGCGAATTTCCGCCAAACATTGCAAGTAATTCCCAGATCGACTGCTGCCGACGAGATAAACGCTTTGCCTCAAATCATCGAATCTATTTTAAGAAACTTCAGCTGACAACAAACATGAGAGTTGCATTGTTGAACGATACATCTGCTGAAGCTTTCTCTGAGCAATTGCTGACTATCGGTAATCGTCGAGTACCTGTCGACGAATCGAGCGGATTGATTTCATTTCCTCCGAATTTCTATAACTTTGTCTCATCGAAAGACGAACTCATTAACAAAGTATTCCCAAACATCATTACTAACCTCAAAAATAATGAGATGGTTGAGTGAGCGAGCAATTTTGGTAGCTAAGAATGAAGATGTAGATGGCTTAAACTACATAATTCAGAAATGAGGATCATTGGTACACTGCATTCTATCAAATCTATTGACTGTGTAGCAAATGAAGGTGATGCCACCAACTATCCAATTGAATTTTTAAACTCCTTGGATGTACCTGGCTTACCACAGCACAATTTACAACTAAATTTTGGTTGTTGTAATCATGCTTAAAAACTTAAACCAGCCAAAACTGTGCAACGGAACACATTTGGTGGTAAGTAAATTGATGAACAATTTTATTTACGCCACAATACTCAAAGGAAAATTCAAAGGTGAGGAAGCTGTTCATTCCGAGTATCCCGATGATCCCAACCGACAATGCCATTTCAATTTAAACGACTTCAATTTCTGATCCGTCTTGCATTCGCCATGACTGTAAATAAGTCACAAGGTCCAATCGTTAAAAGTTTGTGGTCTTAATCTCGAACATCCATGTTTTTCCCATGGTCCATTATATGTGGCATGTTCACAGGTCGGAAGACCTTCCGCGTTATTTTTTTCGCGCCTAATAAAAAAAACAAAAAATGGTTTATCACAAGGTGATACAATAAATGGCAAATAAAGAATCATTGAATAATTATATTTTTTTATTTACAATTATCCTAATTTAAAAAAGTACAAATTTGATCATGTGATATTGCTTTTTAAGGCGGAACAAAGTTCGCTGGGTCAGCTAGTAAGAATTAAAAACCTGCTTACTATCAAATATTTTGAAACTTCAATGTGGCTATCTTAGTTTTTTAATTAACATAAGTTTTAATCAAAGATTAAATCTTTAGCGATTTTTTAAGGTTTTTGTACTTCTTTTCAGTCAGAACATGAATGACGGACATTATTGTCGTTGCCGTTTTATGGTTACTACTTTTGAGGGAGAGTATATGCTGCAGATTCTGTCATCAATAGATTATAATTCACATGCTTTTATGGATGGAGTATAAAATATCTATTGGCAATACTACTTGAAATACAAGCCATTACTATACACTACAACTAAATAGTTTTCTCAATGGAACCAATGTTTTAAAATCAGTATAAATTCAAATTCTAAAAATGTTAAAAAGCATTAATAATATTCTTAATAATATTAATAATATTCTAAAATACTTCAGGTGTCAATGACTAGAAGTGTGCCTCCTAGGAGTGTATTTGATGATTACAACTGATTAAAACCGCACTAAATAAATATCCACATGGTTTAATTGAGGTTGCGGAACATCATTGAAAGATTCACGGTAACGCCTCAACAACATAAAAAATAAAGGTTATCTATAAAGGTTATTATTTTGTAACCTAACACCATGAATTGGTGGCTAATAGAAGCGGACTAAAAGATGACTTCTATTCTGCGTCATACCTTAGGGCTATATCCCATTATTATTATAATTATTCATGGAAATACTAAACTATCTAAAGCTAATGCAGAGCTAAGTGCCATGATATGCCATTTTTTAACTTAATTTGAAGTAAAATGTTGTTACCAAGGTATTTTACACAAAGTGTAATAGTAATTCACAATTTTATGAGCCATGACAATTTTTAAAAAATAAATTTGATTTCATTGTTTTCATCTAAAAATAATATTTACTGCGATATCACTTAAAATAGCGAAGTTCGCTTAAATAGTGTTTAAGGTTTTGGGAATTTTTTGAATACCAGGAAATCTTTTATAAATACTCATAACCTCAAACCATTTATCTTATAAGTTGGTATGTTTAAATAGCAAGTACATAAAACATTATCACTAAACTCAAACAAACGTAAGACAGTTTTAAATTTAGGTTATTTTAAGAAAAATAGGTTCTGTGGAACAATATCAGTAATCTAATTCCATGGTATTTATTTTTAGCTCCAAAAATATGGAAAAAGTTTTAGCAAAAATATTAGCAAGTCCTTAATATACCTTATCTCACTGGCCTTTGCGTTGCTTTTTGTAACATAAGCTTAATTCACATCTGGTGATGTGGGGAAATGTATGCAAAACCTTTTGAAAACAGTAATTTAAATACACTAATAATATATATTTGTATTGCAACAGATATTTTAAAAGTAATTAAAAAAAGAAATCATGCATTGATTCGGAAAATTGTTTAACTGAAATTATCCCGAGAACTGGCATAAATTTTAATATTAACTTGCACAGCTAACCCATTCTGCAGAGTTAAGCAAATGATTTACCGCAAAGTTCGTTACTAGTGCATAATATAAAGTAACGTATATATATATACATAAAAAATACACTATATTATGAAACAAGTCCAAAATTATATTTACCTTTAAATTCATGTTATGATTGATGCTCAGAAATCGAAACTTTCATTTTCTAAAAAATTCTTTTTATATTTTTATGCAACCCATATAAAGCCACTAAACACTTTTTTTTTACAAACTCGAAATATAAAAGATATCCGGGTTGTCATGGTGATCTACAAATTTTCAATTTATAATACAAAATTAAAACAACAACAAACTTAATAGAACAGAATCCAGCTGACTCGATCTGCAACAGCGGTCAATATTAGATGGCGTGTCAGACAGTTTTAGGTGTATTGGCCAGTAAAATATAAAGGAACGTTTTATTTTTAAAATTAGATACATTAACAGTTTTTTGGAATCACCCTATTACAGAGATATAACACTTATTATAATTTCAAATGAATATTGTTTTAAAGGTGACGTAATTAGCAAATGAAAAATAAATTAATTTTTTTATTAAGTAGCCTACTAATTATTTACAGAAAAATAGCTTCTACTGATTTAGGAAATGTTTATTGTATTATTAATCATTATTAATAATTAGATGAGTACAGGTGATTAAAAGTATGAGTAGGCTTATGGAATATTTGGTAGGAAACGATAATATATAAATATAATTATTTTACACGTATTAATCAACATGTAAGATAATTTCTGGTTCCAATTGATTACGTAGTATTTTTGACGCAATATCTGGGATTCTCTTGTTACGCTGATAGATAAAATACAAATAATATATATATATATATTATATATATATCAAAAACTCACTTCGGTTTACTTCTCATACTTGCCATATACTACTGTTCTAAAAAATGCCCGATGCCATAGTAGGGTTTTCCTTGTCCCTATAGATGAAAAAATATAAACATACGTGAAACAATGTGAAGCATCTCTCTGTCAAAGGGATGTCTACTTCCGCCTACTGTAATTTGGGTTTCGGTGCAACAGTTTTAATAAGATTAATATACACATACTTATGGAGCTCTTTGGAATCTTCTGTAATTAAAAAACGTGATACTTCTGCTCTTCTAATTTACATTCACTTCAAGATATTTCCAGTGCTATATTTGAGTTTTTCATGTGTTCCAATTATTAAAATATATATATACATATGGATGACTGAGAAGCGTATTACGGTCTGGGAGACACACGCTATCGACTTCAAACATAAGGGGAAATGGTCGTGCAACATTTCCAAACAAAA
>NW_025778089.1:0-71493 GCF_021130785.1 Homalodisca vitripennis
CTTTCTAGGATATCAGATCATTTTTTTAGTGTGATAAAAAATCTTCTGGAAATGAAAAGACACAAGATGTGAAAAAGCCAAGCCAGAGAAAAAGAGTAGTTGTGATTGATTCTGATTCTGATGAGGAAACTAACAGAAAATCATCTAAGCGCAGCAAGACTTCTGTGGCTGTTGGTAAGTTGGAAATTGCAATTGATTTTCAAGATAACTCCTTGGTATTTTTATAATTAGCCATGAGTTAGGTTATTGTTGTTAATATCAGTATATAATTAGTAATGGTCCCTTTTTTTAACTACCTTTTCTTTTCTTAAAGTGAAATTACAATTTAGTGTCAACTTAAGGTGCTAATATATAAATTTATTCTTAGCAAATGTGAATAAAAGATAAATGTAATGGATAAATAAGAATTATTTTTTAACATCAACTGTTTCTTAGGAAGTTTTTTTAGTAACCAATTGCCATGCTTTGACGAGAATGTATAATAGTAATACTACAATCGTGCTGTGACAGGACAGTCTCACCAAGAGACATTGACCATGTAGTTCTATTGTTTTTCTGCACTAAACAGGCTGTGAATTTTCACAATCTTGCCAATATAATGTTTCTAAATAGCATAACTGAATTTTTTATTTTGTAGCCAGCTAATGTTTTGATGATCTCAAGGAGAAATTGTGGTCTCGTACCGAAAGTTTGTACACAGTAGATCTCTGAACCGCAATGCTGGACTGCAGTCTGCCCCACGGTAGTGCTGTGTTGGTAATTGTTTGTTCTCTTTATTTTTCCAAATTGGATTACATGTACTTTCTAAACATCACAGAAAGGAAAGTTATTAGGTATACATGATGTTATGTCAAAACGCTGAAAGACTCATCTAAAAACTAAGGAGCTTAAAATAAGTGGTAGTGATGAATAGTCACCGAATTTCTTATATTATATACCGCTAGTGACAAAATTTGCTAGGCCACCACAACATTGTGGAATTTCCTGCAAATACAGCTTGTGACGATAAACCATAAACCGTTCCACTGTATTGGTATAATACAGTATTTCAGTTATTATTTGGTTTGATAATGAATGAGAGAATTGGAAATTTTTGACTAGGAAAGAACTGTGAATTTTGAAAAGTGATTTTGAGTGACAAACCCTGTTTAATTAATTAAAATGTTTATTCACTATTAAAACAAATTAATTTCTTTTGGATTTGTACTGTTGATTACCATCTCTTTTCTCACTCAAAAATCCTCATCACATTGTTCGAAGTAATATTTCCCAATGTCTGCTTACTTGAGAAAGAGTTTTATCATTGATAACTAAACTGTCATCTATAAATTACAAACATGGTAAGTTTTAGATAATTAATTTTTATTACAAATAATACGATTTAGAAATGGAATAAATCAAGCTTGATTTACAGAACATTAAATTCTCTCCTAAAGTAGTATGTACAGTAGAGTCCCATTAATCCGACCTAATTGGGACCGAGCTCTATTCGGATTATGTGATTGTTCGGATTAGCCAGAATTACAGAAAAATACGGTTTTAAACTTGAGAATGGGTCTATTTTGTTATAGAATTATCAACATTTTTTTATTAAAATATGTTTTCTGACTGTTGCATTGTATTTCTTGACAAATAAACGTGTTTGCGAATACTAAGCACATTTACCGTATTTAGTGTGAGAGTTCTATTGTTAAGCAATGTGAGCGTACTGGATATTGTACGGGTCCACGCGCTATGGGACAACGAGAACCTGGGTGATAAGGAGAGTTGGTGCCACACGCAGACGGTGCAGCAGCGCTTAACCTTGCACTACGATACTTAGAGCAACAGGCTACTGCTACACCTGCCGATATCATGTTTATGACACGATGGTGAAAACTACGCGTCATCCAATAGACTCTCTTCAATGCGGCAGAAGACAATAACTGAATTTATGTCTTTTAACAATTAATATTGTACTCAATAATAATATCAGTACTGTACGTCCAATTTTTGTTTGATTTCACTTAATACAGTCATTTAACTCATACTTAACCTATAAGTTTCAATTTGGTACTGTATTTAACTTCATTATTTTTGTACTGTACCGTACACAATTTGTCTTAATAAAATACTGTATGTCTATTTAATTTAAAGTTTTCTTTGTTTATGTACGAAATGATGCACCCATTTTCATTGTTTATGTAATTAGTTCCTATAACTGTTCATTATCGTTATAAATAATTCCTCCTGGACCTGTTCGGATTAACCGACGTTCGGATTACACGTGTTCGGATTAGCGGGACTCCACTGTATATATATATATATATATTTTACTTATATTATGAGTTTTATGAATTAAATAAGACTTTTATATTGTTTCAGAAAACCCTAAAGAAATTAAAAAGGAAGAAGATTCTAAAACCAAATCAAAATATTTTGAGCCGGAAAAAGTTAACGCAAGTGATATTTTTTAGCTCCAAGCCAATAAAAAGGGACAATGCCCGCAATATAATTAAGGTATGTTTTATTGGATTAAATTTGATTGCTTTTCTTTTCAGCTCTTCACACAAAATCCTACCAAGATAAAATATAGAGACTAATAATTTTGTTTTTTCAACTACGTATTAAATAGTATAATACTTTCACGTGTATTTATTATAGAAAAGTAATTAAAATAAAATGATTTTTGTACAAATAAAAATTGTAATATGCAAAGGTTTGAAATAAAATTGTTTTTGCATGATTTTTGGATCCAACAAAAATTAATTAGAAGAGTAAATTACACATCAAAGCTTGTAATTTCATTTAAGGAGAATGTTATATTGGGTTGACTACATTTCCCATTAAAAACAGTAATATGTTCTCTTTTTGGTAAATTATTCAGGTAGGTTTGCTGGAACATTTAAAACGTATTTTGCTAGTGCACTTTTGATTTTCACATCAGTTTTTTCATAGTAGTATGTCATAATCATTATTATTTACATGTTACTTGTTTAGTTCTAATTTTATGTACATAATAGTACAAAAAATGTTAACCATGAATTCATTTTTAGAAAGCTGTTCCCAAGGAGGATAAGGAATTCCATATTGATAAAGATTTGGAATCAGAATTGTTGAATCTTGATGCCGTTGGACTTGACATACTGGACAAAAGTACAACTGATTCTCACATAATCAGTGAAACAGATCAGGATAATAGTAATTCAATCAGTTTAAAATCAAACCGATGAATTAAATTCAGTAAGTAAAATAATTATATTTATATTTTATTTCAATACAAGTTGAGCCATTTCTGTTCACATTTTGACCCTTTTAATTCCGGCCATAAAGTCAAACTAAATAGGGCTCAAATTAACCCTAGAACTGGCAGTTAGATTACTCGGTATTGGCGGGCTACTTTTGGGTATTTTGCAGATGTCTTAAAAAAAATGTAAGTATATAAATCAATATAACCATGATATATTATATATGGTTGTATTCATAAATAATTGTAGAAAATATCTGCATAAAAATATTTTGTATAACTATCCTGTACAGAATACCAAACATAAACGCTTATAAGGAAAAAATAAAATGTGGGACCACCCCTGGAAAACAATATTTTTATTGTTCAATTATAAATTCAAGATAGCCTGATTTTTAGAAATTTTATGTAGTTATTATCATGTTATAAATTAAATATATATCATGATAATTGTTTGATCTGAATGTTTATAATTTCAGAATATTGAAACAATGCGCGAATATGAAAAAGCATGCAAAACAAATCCAAGCTTTTTCAGATCTGAAGATCTGTCATATAAATTTTCCTCAGTTATGGCTCTATTTTATTAATTTAAGAAAGTAGACCTAGTTTAAAAAAGGGTTAATTTTACTATATAATATTAGTTTTGGCAGCAGTCATGCAGAGAAGTCCCAAGCAACTAGCCTAGCATGCAAACATAAAATCCAAAAACAACCAATTCATTATTAATGAATTCACACAAAGATAACACTCATTACACAACACACAACAACAAATTACTGCATAAATTACACCACTACCAATTACTTCAATTAAATATAACTCAATTTAGTAGATTTTCAAACAATAACAAACAACTTAAAAATGTTTCAAACTCTGAATTCGTCTCTTTGGATAGAACGTAAGCGGCTGTCAAAGAAGATTAGCATTAGGAGTCACAGATTACAGATTCGATTGGTAACGAAGGCTCAGCTAAAATAAAGAGTAGACAATAGACAATAGACAAGTTTCTTTATTGACATATTCTTAAAGAATAGTAATAGAGTCACATATTACAAAAAGTTAGCTTATGATGAAACAAAGTCAAGGTTTTTGTAGTCTCCATTCTCCATTGCAGGCATTCAGGAACTCATCCAGTGTATAAAAAGGTTGATTTACTAGGAGGTTATGCAGTCTTCCTTGTAGGGCATTCCTCTTCAATCCTTTCATTGTATCTGGTAGAGCATTCCACAATTTCCGGCCGATGTAGGATGGCTTTTCCTCAAAGATTGCTGTGCGATGTGGGGGCAGAACATAGTTAGTTGCATGACGAGTATTGTACGAGTGGAAGTCTTTCCCTGTTTGAAGACTCAGACTATGAGCATGTAGAATAACTTCTTGAATGTACAGAGCAGTGATAGTCTTTATGCCAAGGGCTTGGAAGGCTTGCCTGCAGCTTTTGTTGAGGTTCAAGGTCAGCAAGGATTCTGATGGCTTTTTTCTGTAGGATGAGCACCCTGTAGGAATTCGTCCTCTTTACATTGGTGCCTAAATATCATTAGTACAAGGCGGAAATACTTTATAAAAAGTGTTTTTACAGACGATGTACCGACCGACCGCCCATTTTTAGGTGGCTGCCAACACGTGTGGCAACGTAACCATCAGAAAACGGGTAGTTACGAGTTTGAGGGTTAAATAAAAGAAATATAAACATATAAAGTATAACACTATAAATAACTCAACAATTAATTAATTGCATAGTTGGTTGTCATTAACAGCTGCTGATATACATATAGAAGTATAGCAAGTTCCTACTCTTCTTTTAATTAAGGTTCTTTTCAATTAATGGATATACCACAAATTATATGTTCTATAGCATTGTGAAATACTGTATACAAATTTAGTTCGCAACTTTATTGGAAAGATCGTTTCTTTGTGACCATTTTAGTGTAGCGCAAGTGTAAGTTTCATAATTTAAAAATTAATCTGTGAAATTCTTAAAAAAAACAGACATTCTAAAAAAAAACAGTGTTGGAATTTGATTGGTGTCCTACATGTGAACTTTAGGATATAAATAGGTAATGCAATATTTTCCATAAAATGTTACAAAAAAATTGATGTTTTAGTAGTTAATTAATGTCAATAAATAGGTATTTATAATTGAGATTTGAAGCATTGATAATCCACCTTTTAAATGCTCTTAAAATAAGAAAAATATTATTGAGTTAAATTTTTTAAAATAGAGTCCTAGCACTAAACATTTTCTTTACTGTGATGAATTATATTTTCTTTTAAGTAGAAATAATGTTGGCAGCATCTAATTATGAATCAGTTTGTTTATGTATTAAAATGAACATTAAAAACGGGCATTGTGAGTTTTGGCGAGTAAGGTGGATGCATTGGCCGCACCAATTAATCCACCATCTATCGTTATCCGTTGTTCTTTGTGGTTTGGGGCCATGCAAAAAACAATTTTTGGCATGTTCAAATGGCCATGAAGAATGGTGTGGAATTATACCTTATATGCAATATCATTAATTAATATTCTTCTGTTTGCACAGACAATTTGCCAAACTGGTGTCTCTTGGCATTGACTTTAGAAATGTTTTTACTCTACCTCGTTTATAGATCTTCAAAAATATGAGGTGTGTTCAAAAATGATCCAAACTTAATCTGAATAAAGGTTATTTATTTATTAACATGTTTTTAATAAGTTATCTCCTTAAAAATAGTCCCCTTAAGATTCCAAACACTTATTCCAGTGCTCTTGCCACTTGGAAGTATCTTGAAAGCCTCGTTCGGAATGAACTTCAGTTTTGCATTATGTTATTTCTTGTCTCAAATGAGAAACGTTTAAGGGACATCTTCAAGAGGGAACACCCAGAAATTGTGAACTGCAATATTAGTTAACGAGGATACTCTGTTTAACCATGAAGTTTTGAACATGGGGGAAGAATGCACTGCAGTATAGTCCTGATGAAGCTGTCCAGATTTTGACAGGCATCCATGAGTCGGGATGTTTTATACCACATTGGATCACGTAGAACATGCAGAACTTCTGAATAGTGCTCTTTAGTGTCGTTTTCACTCTCAAGTGCATTCTTGTGAAGAACTAATTTTTGCTGTCTATAGTCAGTATGGCCTAGAGTGTGCTTCAAACTTGAAGTGCTTTTTTCAGATGAGGCGATTTTACTTGTTTCTATTAGGAAGACTGCATTTTGGTATCTGGGTTATACACACATTCAAAATTAATCGCCTACGACTTTTTTGAGCAAATTTGGGCCAATTGTGTGCATTCTAACATATTCTGAGCAATTTCAAGTCACACCTGTTTTTGTTCTTCTGACAAGTCCTGTGGAACAGTTTTGCAAAGACTTTCTAGTTGTCAAATCTTCTGTTGAAATTCAATAAACTGAACCTTTACTGATGCTTTCCTTTGAAGCTAATTCATAGAGTAATAATTATCAATCCTCCACCACTAAAAAGCAAACTCGATCGATATCTTTATCATTTTGATTTGTACCTGGTCTTCCAGAAAGATATTACAATAGAAGAAATACATTTACCAAGTAGCCAATTTTTTAAACTATTCCTTAATTTCATATATGAAATAATATTTCAATTTCATTATGTCACTATCACCAACTGTTATGTTAACAGGTAACAAATAAACAGAGTCCTGATCTTGAAAAATTCACACGTGCAGAGAAACAAAAAGATAAAACTGAATGTGATGATATACCAAGGAAAAAGCTTAAAACAAAGGGGGATACATTTTTGTCTGAAAGTATTAATACATTTAATAAAGTTAAAACTAGTCCTGTGAAAACACCAGAAACTAATAACAAATATAAGTCTCCTAGTAAACTATCTCTAAAATCGCCAAAGAAATCACCATCAGAAAATTCTTTATTTAAGAAATCTCCTTCAAAGAAGACATTAACCTCGAGTACCATTCCAAAGACATCACCGTTTAAAAAAAGTTTGTCTTTAGATAAGCCTATCCACAAAAATCAAAATGATAAAAAGGAGTTGAAGAAAGACTCAGAAAGTAATAAAGCTATTTGCTCAGAACCTGCAGTAAAAAGTAAAGATGCAAAAGAAAAGCAGCATTCTACCAAACACAATGAAAAAGCCTTTTCAAAAACGTCACAAAAAGATACAAATACATTGTCAAAGGAAAAATCTGTAACATCTGACATGAAATTAGAAGAAGTTAGTAAACTGTCAAGTGCTCTTAGTAATCTGTGGGTAGAGAAATACAAGCCAATTACAACAAAGCAAATCATCGGCCAGCAGGGAGACAAAAGTTGTGTCAATAAACTGACGACTTGGCTTAAGAACTGGCACCATAACCATTCAGGACAAAAGAAGTTGGTAAAGCCTGGTAAGTAATGATTTTTTAATTCTTATTGTGAACAAAATTCTAAATAATTTATTAATATCTTGATATTATTGTTTACGAGAATAATGTATTAATAGAATAAACATTGTATTTGTGCTGTTACTAATAAATAATACATAATTTATGTTCTTTATATAAAGTAATATTTACATTTAATGTAAAAATAAAAATAAATTTATAATGTTTTTTTCAGTTTTGTCGTGGATGGATAATCTTAATCTGTTTTTAATGTTTTGAGGTCTAATGCAAATAATAGGTAGTAAAATAAAATCACATGGAAACCTTGATAATTGGTATTTAATTTGTATTATTTTGAGTACATTTAGAAAACTCAGTGTAAAACCCTCCATTAACAAGAGCACTTTTGTTTGTTTGTTCTGTTTGGAATAATCTTTGTACACACCAACTGATATGGCAAAACAAAATAAAAAATTTGGTTACATTCTAAGAAATAAATCATTTAAAAATGGATTTTTTAAGATGTTATCTTTTGTTTGAAACTAATAACATAGAAAAATGGTTTAAGCATTGTGAAAATGGAATAAAAAGTTTGTCTTCTGTAAAGATTGTAAACTGTATGTCTAGAATCTATTTCTAGAACTGAGACAAAATATATTGTAATTTTCCTTGAATTTTTTCCTTGAACCTATGATTTAAATTACATATCACTTGGTTTGTTTAAGAGCAAATAATAAATAACCAATAAAAAGGTTTCAACCTTGGAACTAATAAACTTTGTAAATTATTTCTGAATTTAATTTAAATCTCAGTCATTTAAAGAGCCGAAGGTCAAAAACTGCCCTTTAAATCTGAATCAAAGTGACAAACATGGTAACAAGTGTCGAGTGGTGACGCAGAATCCAGCTGGGCCAGGATGGGGGAGCTGAAAGGACAACCACCTGAGACTCCATCCGAGCTGAGCGGGAGATAAGTTTTGGCCACATTAGTGGCCTCCATATCGCAAAGTATTAATATCCAGATATACAAAATTCGTTAATGAAAGTTTGCTAATCCCAGGCTAATATCTTTTTAATGTTTCCCCCTATACTTGTAAATTATATCTAGGATGAATAAATGCAGAGTTTTTGCAGTCTATTTATAATCCAACACTTTATTTGTTTTGTTTAGGTCCTTGGGTAAAGAATGATGATGGAGCGTATTTTAAAGCTGCTTTACTGTCAGGTCCACCTGGTGTGGGTAAGTCATTTTCATTTATATTTATTGATTCTGGTCAATAAACTATAATCTAAGTCATATATTTCAATTTATTAGTTTTTCTAAAGTTCTGTTTAGCAACAGAGCAACAACAATAGGACAACTTTGATTGACAAGGATTGACAATAAAGTAATTATGATCAGTACAATAAAAACATTCACATTTTTGGAAATAGAGTACTAACCCAGTATCAATGCTGCTGGTTTAGCAGTGAAAATACAGTGTATAATGTTGAAGTTATTGGCTAAAGATCGTGGCTCAGTAAACTTTCTAGTCTGTTTTAAAATGTAATTTTGTGAAACAGATTTAACTTGCCTTATACAAATACAAAATTTACGTCTAATAACTAAAGGTTTCGAGCACAAGGGGTATTTGTCAAATATCCCTTCAATAGGTTTCTAAAATAAAATACTAGTTTATAGCACAATGAGTGCACAGATACATGTGCCACTGTGCTGTAATTAAACATCTTTAAATCAGAAGATCATGACATTCAGTCAATAATAGTGTGTTAAGTCAATGACACCATTTTATTTTCAAAGTTAATTAATATTTTACTTACCATATTTTCCACTGCATTAAATTGTAATTTTCCTACTATAATCGTTCTTTATTAAAAATATTTGAATGAAAATGTGTTTAGTTGTTTCTTTATGAATGATAGAAATATATTAGAAATATTACTGACTACAAGGGACTAAAGAAGTCAGGGTTAGTAACCCTGTTATACCCTGATTTACCCTTGTTATAAATTAAATAATGTAAAAAACATATTGTTATAATTAATTACCTCATGATAGTAAAAATAATCTAAATAGTGGACATTTATATCTTGAACACTCATGTAGACATTACAATATATATTATCATTCAAATGAGATAACCATATAATAAAATAAAATAACATTATTTAAAAAATTAAAACACGATAATTATAAACTTTGATTGATAATATCTCAACACCTTTAAATTCATAAAAACTATTATATTTTTGATGCCTTCTACAATTTTATTTTTCTAAGTTTATACTACATTAATATTTCCAGTACTTTTGTTTTATGAAGTGTAGGGCCTCTGAAAGTATGAGCTCTAGGATAGTTGTTTCACTCTCCACTGTGTAAGACTGACCCTGTTCAGCAGTTCCCCTCATCTCTCACCTCAAGTAGCAATACAAAACAATAGCAATATGTTATTAAGTGCATGTTTTAGAGTAAGTGAAGTTGACACACAACATGGTGGTTGTGATTCCTGACTAGGCGTGCTATAACGTTTTGGTATGATTCGTTTAATTAACCTAGTTTGTAATTATGTATTAGGTTAGTTATTTACCTGAAGAAGAGATCAGATTGCAGATCTCGAAACATAGTGTTACTGATTTTTTTGTTTCACTGAACGATGGCAAATGTCCGGAAACATCCTGTTTCCTTCACAATATGTTACATTTATATTTTCTAATGTTGTTTTACAGGGAAGACAACTACGGCCCATCTTGTTTCCAGGGAGTTGGGGTTCGATGTGGTTGAGTTCAATGCTTCAGACACTCGGTCGAAGAAACTGCTTCACCAAGAAGTATCAGAGTTGCTGTCAACTAATTCTTTGTCGCCATTTTTCACAGGTATTCAAATATTTTAATTAATAACGTGAAATACAATTTTTTTGTAGCAATCCTTAATCCTCGTACTACCCAATGACTTATTTTGAGTTGTGTTATTTCCGATTCTATGGCGTATTTAAACCATTAAACAGAGCTTTAACCCCAACAAATATGATATCTATGTGTTCCCAATGAACAAAACTATCCCAAATAGGTATTAACATTTCTGATAAAAAATCTCTTGATTTTTAGAAACTTATTAAGTAGTTGCATAGTTAGTACCAACTGCAAAGTTGTGAAAAGGATAGAAAAATTACCTGTATTTCCAAGTGTCATACCATAGGAAAAACTTTTTGTATAATATTTCAATAAAAAAGCTTATATTCTATACTATTTGAAAGAATTATTGAATTAGAAAAAACAATACTATCAGGAATAAATTTTAAAATAATTTTTCAAATTAAATTTTTCGCTATGATTTTCAAATTTGCATTTACCTAATAAAACATACATTTGGAATTACTGTGACATGACTTTTGTTGTGTTTGCATGTAAGGTAATATTTTATAATGACCTATCAAAAGATAAAAAACCATTCTATTATTGGTAAATTTGTTTTTTGTTGTTGTGTATGTTAGTATGAAATGTATGCCTTATATATTTTTACTGTATACTGGGTGATAAATTCTGTCTTTTGGCCATTTTTTACAAAATGGGAAACTCAATATTAGGTTTTTCTGTAAAATTTAGCAGCCACTAGTTTTTACAAGGATATTTTTTATGAGTGCTAATATTATTTTCAGTTCACTATTCAAATTCTACACACATTCACAAAAATAAATATGTATAATAAGCTTATCTTTGCTTAAAGCACATAGATTTAATAGTAATTTGGAAAAAACCTTGCAAATTGGCCAATATGGCCTTGTCTATACTGAAGTTACTTCATGCTCAGTTGGAGGGTTGATTTATTGCTTATGCAAAATTCAAGGAATTATAATGTGCTTGTTTGTACATCCGTTGTATTGAATTACATTTCCATTTTTTTTATATACAGCACTTGGTCTTTAAATCATTAAAGAAAAATTAATTTGGTACATAGAACATAATCTAGTCATTAAAAATTTTGGAATTTAACACTCTTCTAGCACTTGATTGTTTTCAATACTGTCATGATTAATTTTGTATTTACTCACAAAACAATCGTTGTAAAGTAAAAGCAAGCAAATCAATAACAATGCAGACGACGAATTAGCAGAACGGCAACAAACAGCTGCCCGGCTGCCGCGACCGCAACGCGACGACGAGTTGTAACAAACCACTTTTTTACGATATTCCATTTTGGAAGTTCATTGGCTATTATAAAAATATACCAACTCTTAGAAGTAAGTAGACAATTTGTAAGTAATAACACCAAAAAATTGTTGCTCTGTCTTAATTCAAAAAAGTACAATAGGGTACTTGTAGGGCTGAGTACTTATGTCAGCGCATTATATTTCAGTAACTGAGTATTAAGTGTAATAAGAAAATATGGATGTTTCAGGTAAAGGAGATCAGGTAACCAAGAAGCATGTGTTGCTGATGGACGAGGTAGACGGTATGGCTGGCAACGAAGACCGAGGAGGTGTACAAGAGCTGATACAGTTGATCAAGGGTGCACGAGTTCCTATCATTTGTATGTGCAATGATCGCAACCATCCCAAGATACGCAGCCTCTCCAACTACTGCTTTGATTTGCGGTTCTCTAAACCCAGAACTGAACAAATCAAGGTTTGGGACCTTCAACTAACTAAATCACTTTAAATTATTTAATTAAATGGTCTTTTTTTTACATATCTCAATGTTTTATTGAATGAGTTTGTTGGCACAGTTTCATGAGATAATATGTAGAGTGAATATGAGTGTATTGTTTAATTAATTAACTTCTCCAAATTATATTGAGGAATGTATATCTCAGCAGAGCAGAATTAATCTTTCCACAATTCCAATTGTAATGAATTGCCATATGATTTTTCTAGTTTGGCAAAGAAAGTTTTATTACTTTTTCAGAAATAGTCTCGAAACGAAAAACAATCTTTGTTGCAATACCCAATATAACTAATATCTATATTTTCTTGTTCATACTACGTTGAATCTTTGCCATACAGGATAGTTTTTCTCTTAGGGCAAGAAGCTTAGAAATTGCACTTTTTCCTAATACCAACCTTTGTGCTGGTTCTGTAGTGACAAGATATTCTGGATGGGTGAGGTTGGAGGACATCCATAGGGTTGTAACACAGCAGTTTTTGCTATATCCAATGTAGGTTTAAACTGGAAGATATAAACTAGCCAGAAGTGAACCCTTTTGGGGATCTTGTACATATTAGGTAACGGGGATAGCGCAGTATCATGAATGGCTGAAACTTAAAATATAATATGACCAGTATGACTGATAGTGATCAATATCTACAGGCAGATGTGTATTATTGGCGTATTGATCACTATTGGCCATACTGGTTAAGTTTCGGCCTATCATGATATGTTTAAATGGCAACACCAACTACAACCATTAAAAGAAACCATCAAGACACTTCCAGAATAATTACTTGATAAACAATATGTTCTGCTTGTCATTTTAATATGGAAGAAATAATTCAACTAAAAAAAAAATTGAGTAATACCGGTATGTTACTAACTGCTCAAGAATTAGTTACCATTGCATTGTAAATGCTATTGTATTCACTTATTAGTTACTGTAGATATTATTAGATAATTAAGTTAATATTATATTTGATCCTTTAATTCAGATTTGTTTGTATTGTAATATTTCTATTGGCACCAATAATGCATCTCATGTTGATATCAGCATTAATAACCCAGTACCTCATACCTTCAATTAGAGTGATTCAGGTTTAGTTCTTTAGTCAATAATATTTTAATGATTTCTAAAATAAAACCCAAAATTATGTATAGCGTTTCTATATTCTAAAATATTTTACTGTTATTCGGAGATTTTATTATTCAACAGGCATTTATGACATATATTTAATCTTTGCCATTGGTTTTAAGTGAAAATAAGTTGGCATTATCCACAGAATTCATTGGGGTCTGTTTAAAGGAGAAATTAAAACTATATCCAGATGTTTTGATAATTATATAAAATGCTAACCAAGGTATAGGATTGATAGTAAACCACTTATCTGTGTGTTCTGTTTCAGGGTGCAATGATGTCTCTCTGTTATAAGGAGAAATTGAAGCTAACTCCAGATGCTTTGACAGAAATTATAGCGAGCGCTAATCAAGATATAAGATTAATAATAAACCATCTATCCATGCTTTCTATGGAAAGTAGTGGTTTAGCAAATAGTACAAAGCATATAAAGATGGTGAGAATTTAACCGTAAATGTAATTTTCATTTAAAACTGTAACACAGGCCTGATTTGAGCTAAGTACAGTGCAGAAACAAATTTAATACTTCGGAATAGCTGATGGACACACAGTCTGAGGTGTCAAGAGTTTTGGATCTAAGTAAGAGATAGCACTTGAAAGAGCAATTAAACTGAACACAAATATATAAGTTTTGATTAATATTTTAAAAACTCTAAAATAAACGTTAAGTTTTAGAATAGTAAGTTTAAAACTAAACAGCTGATTAATTTTACAAACAATCAGAATGAATCACATTACAAGAAAAAAATATGTATGTATATATTTCTAATTATATTTGAAATTTGGTTTTTTCTGATTGTGCTCAAAAAACTATATATAATTAATTACAAATTATCGTAGTAGTATTGTAGGTAGTTTTGGAAACATTTGTCTATAGTAATGTTGAAATTTCTCTGTAGTTTTTCAAATGTCTATATATTATATGGACATTGGTACTAATAAATCCTGTCAGTAACCATGACACTTTTTATCATTATTTTTATCTTGTACTACACAAACTTTTCCTTTTATTAAGGAGTGGCAGGTCCATCTTAAAATCTTGACGGCCACGGGCCGATATACTGGCTCTCGAATTTCTTTTCCGAAACGGCCGTGAGCCGAGATATCGGCATAGAAAAATCAGTTCGAAAACGGCATCGCGCCGAGAAATCGGCACCCTTCATTTGATTAAATTATTCCCTTACCTCTTTATTTTCGGTTTGTAATATAATATCAAACGAAACGTAAACATATATCCTTTCAAATTATTATAATTATTATAAAATGTTTTTACTTTTTTTTTGTTCAGTAGAAAGATGCAATTCAGAAGGCAGTGACGTGTCAAACAAGATGTTCGGTTCTCTTTGGTAGCAGCTGTTTGTTCGTTGTGGCTTTGTACACTTGGTTTTGTTCTTAGACGTTGTAATGTGAGGTTATGTTACATTTGCTGTGAAGTTTAGTAATGTTTCTTTTCTGGTTTACATTTAGCAATGAGTAACAAAAGACGTCGTGAAGCATCGCCTGTAAGTGAGGACACATTGTTTTCCTGTCTTCAAAATGCTAATGTAAGGACTATTAGTAATGACACTTCCAATTATGATCTCTTTTCTTCTGAAGACAGCACTAGTGACTTGGACGATACGGACGATGATCCTACGTTCGATCCTGCCAATTTAGGACCGTCTACATCACAAACCAGATTTGGTCTGCCCCTACAAACTAGGCCTAGATTTTTTGATGTGAGTTCTAGTTCTGATTCTGAGCAAAATGTTAGCTTAGGCCCTAGTGTAACAAATATTCCAAGGCCTAGAGGTAGGCCTAAGGGTAGTACTAATGCTACTCCTAATGATAGTGACTTAGCCTATTCTCCAGAAAGAATATGGGTTCCTGTCAGTGAAAATGATGATTCATCTATTAGGCCTAAACATGATTTTTCATTCAATGAGATTCCTGGTCCAAGACATTGCCCACCTCCAGACTCAGCTCCCATTATGTATGTGCTGCTTTTTCTCACTAATAACCTTATTGAAAATTTTGTTACCGAGACCAACCGCTATGCTCAAGATGCCATAAATAGTAGTGGAATGAACAGGGTATGGGAAAAAGTTTCTTTTGCGGAAATGAAAGCTTTCATAGCAGCAAATTTGAATATGGGACTGAATAAAAAACCTTCTATAGATATGTACTGGAGCTCTTCTTCTTCTCAGGTTACACCATGGTATTCTCGATTGTTCAGCAGAAATAGATTTGAAGATATTTTAAGATTTTTTTCATATGGTTGACAATAAAAAATTGGCAAAACACGGTACCCCATATTATGACCCCACAGCAAAATTTCAGCCACTTGTAGACCATGCTAATAGAGTTTTCCGTCAATATTATATCCCTAACCAGCATCTAAGCATTGACGAGTCTCTAGTTGGAACCAAAAATCATACCCAACTATTGCAGTATATGCCTAACAAAAAGCACCACAAATGGGGGATCAAACTTTGGGTGCTGTGTGATTCCGTCTCAAATTATTGCTTAGCATTCTTTTGTTATAAAGGAGCTAAAAGCAATGAAGACCAGGAAAACATAAGAAAAAGAGGTCTAGCTTTTACTGTAGTTACAAAATTATTGGACATGGGGAACTATCTGAACAAGGCTTATCACTTGTATACTGATAACTTTTTTACGTCCATTCCTCTAATTGAATATTTATATTCAAAAATGACATTTGTAACAGGTACAATCAGGAAGAATAGGAGAGGAATCCCTGATGAATTGTTAGGAAAAATACAAGGTAGGGGATAAAAGATACATGAGGAGTAAGGAAATTTTAGGTTTAGCTTATAGAGAGAAGTCATCTCAAAAAAGTCAGGTGATTCTTGTGTCTTCTGATAGCAAAGCTGCTAACGTACAAGTAAGCAAGAATAAGGGAACAAAAGTGGTAATAAAAACAAAACCAGACATGATCCACCAGTATAATAAATTTATGGGTGGGATCGACACCACGGACCAGATGTTATATTCATATCTAGACGAGAGGCGTACCGTAAAATATTGGCGTAAGATCACATTCAATATTTTGTCTAGAATGATTTTTAATTCTTATATTCTATACAAAATGAACTGCAAAGACAAACCTAAGTCACGTTTGAATTTCACAATAAATGTTATTGAGACACTTGCTCAAGACTGGCTAATTGCTAAGAACATTCCAGCTAATTTAGGAGGAGGTGATGGCCAAATGCCCCTTAGTCGGTTTGGAATGGATAAGATTCCTGAAAAGAAAGAAAAGAATTGCTGTGTCTGCAGTACAAAAAATCAAAGAAGGAGAACAAGACTGCATTGTTTAAAATGTACCAAAGGAGTACATGCAGAGTGTTTCCATAAACACAAATGTGCATAAAGAAGCACAAAAGACCGTGTAAATATTGTATATAGATTTGTTAACTATAATTATTATTACTATACATTTTTAAATGTTCATGTATAAAGTGTTTGAAGACAATTGTGTAAACAAGAGAAAACTATAAGGTGACCATTGTACAGTAATTCACATGGCCTATGGACAAACAAGAAGTTACAAGGTAAACACTTGTTATACCAAACTTTCATGTTGATTCGCATGGTGTGCTGTGTTGTAGTTTTCTATAAAAATATTTCTAAAAACTTTATTTCTGAAGATATCCATATGATTTTTTCTATACTTGTTTGAAAATATGTATACTTTCTTATAATAATAATGGTTTCCTTGAAATAATTTTTTTTATCCTAGTTGTCACCAATCAAACACAGAAAATAAAAAAAACATCCTAATTTTTTGAAAAAAAAAAAATAAATAAAAATAATAATAATAAAAAAGTTTAATTGTTACAAAAATATATTTTGATGCTTTTATATATACTACTAAATAAAACAAAACAAACATCACTAAGATACTACTATTTATAGATGAGTTACACCAGTGTTTGTAGGAGTGTGTCAAAAGTGCCATTTTGAGGCTGGCCTTTTTGGCAAGTAATCTGGATATAATGGCTGGGGTGTTTAGAAGTACAAATGAATTTATGGCTTGGCCTTCAAAGGGTTAAAATCATGTTTATCCCTATCTAGAATAGAATAGAATAGAATAGAATATTCTTTATTGCACATATTCTTGGAGAACAGGGCAAAAGTCATGTTTATGTTACAATAAATTGGTGTATGAGTTATTGTTTGTCAAAAATTGTGTGTTCTACATTGAACAAATTCTTGGATTGTGTAAATTGGTCGCTCCAGTAGCCAGTTTCTCAAGGAGGCTTTGAAGTTCTTTTCTGGCAGTCTTCTTAGGGATTCAGGTAGAATGTTGAAGAACATTGCTCCTCGATAAGAAGGTTTCCTCTCAAATAAGCTGAGATGATGTTGATTTAGGAGAAAGTTGCTCCTGTGTCTGGTTTTATAGGAGTGTCTGTCTCCAGTCCTTGCTTGCCCTGATTTGATTGTATAGAGGATTGTCTCTTGGATGTAGAGTCCTACTACAGTCAGAATTCTCAGTTCTTTGAAGGCTGTTCGGCATGTGTCAAGTGGTCCTAGTCCTTTTAGAGCTCTAATTGTCCTTTTTTGTAGAACCAGCACCCTTTGGAGATTTGAGATTGTCGTGCCTCCCCAGGCTATCAGGCCGTATCTCAAGTGAGATTCAAACAACGAGTAGTATGCTGTCATAGCTACATCAGTGTTGCTGATTTGTGCAATTCTCCTTATTGCGTAAAGACTGCTATTTAGTTTTTTGACAGAGCTGGTTGATGTGTGGTTCCCAAGATAAATTTCGGTCCAAGGTGAGTCCTAAATATTTTCCGAATTCTATTGTAGTTACTTCTGGGAGACCATGATAGTTATTTTGAGTAGCTGTAAAAATTAGTTGTTGGGTTTTTGATTAATTTAAAACCAAATCATTTAGGTTGCAATATTGTTTAGCCATATTGAAAGCTACAAAGGAGTCAATGTCTAGTTGATCTTTGTTTTTGTTTGCTACAATAAGGGCTGTATCATCAGCGTACATTACCATTTCACAATAGTTTTGAAGGTATTCTGGAAAGTCGCTAGTCAGAAGGATATACAAGACAGGTCCAAGAACAGAGCCTTGCGGCACTCCTCTGCTTACTGGTAGTGGTTCAGATTTTACTTTTTTGACTGTGTTGTGTGTAGTGTAAGTAATTTCCACAATCTGTGTCCTATTGCTGAGGTAGCTCTTGAACCAGTCTATTTCTTTGTCAATGATTCCCAGAGTTTGCAGTTTTTTTGTAATGAGCTTGTGGTCTAGACAATCGAAGGCCTTGGTAAAGTCCAAAAGTATACTTGTGGCTATATATCCTGCTTCCAATTTATCAATGATGGTTTCAATTAGTTGGACCAGTGCTGTTGCTGTAGATCTGTCTTTTACAAAACCATGTTGTCTCGGAGTAAGAAGGTGGTGCTGTTTGAGATGGTCCAGTAGTCTAGTTAGCACTACTCGCTCCAGGATTTTGGAAAAAGTGGAGATAAGTGAGATTGGCCGATAACTGGTGGCTTTGTTTGACTGCGATAATTCTTGATAGTACATAGGTTCCTCTTGGTCCGAGGAAGAACCCTATTGATTTTGGTTGTCAACCAAACCTCTAAACAGGTGTCAACAGTTTAGAGCAGTAAATTTATAAATATAAATGATATGTTTTCTACCAATCAATCTTATGTGTAACCATTACCTCAATGAGAAAACACATAATAAACAAATTTATAAACAGACAGATTATACTATAAGTTACCTGCACATGTAATGAATTACTTTGTTAAATTGGTTAGTTTCATATAAATATAGGAGGTTTGAATTTAAGCTGTAGTTTTGTTATATTCTATCTGACTTTTTGATACTTCATTGTGTTGGTTAATTCTCTTTTGTAACATCCTCATACAGGCCAGTGGCCCATGAAGACAGTCAAAATAGGGCTAAAAAGGATACTGGCCTCTTCTCAAAAAAGGAAAAATATATTCAAATAGCAAGCATTATTTTTTATGGATTGTGCCGTATTTGAGTATATTTAATGCGCTATTTAGATCTTATAAAAGTGCACAACTCATTATATAATTTTGTTGGCTTTGTGAATATAGTTTTTAACTATATATAATATGACTCTTGATTTTACTAGGTAATAAAAAAATAGATTGTTGTAAGTTTTTTGTTGCTATCCATCTCAAATGTATATTTAGACTTGTAGTACAAATTTGTACTGTTCAACCTCTTTTACCCGTTTTATAAACTTACTCATAAATAAATAAACCCTTTTTCACCAACAAATTTTGGATGTGTCCTTTTATCAGCAATAAGCAAAATGATATCGTAAGAAATCAGGTCTAAATGTATATATTGTTGCATTTTCATTAAAAAATTCATTCAAATAAATTTTATGATATTTACAGAATTTTTTCAGCAATTTATTAAGGATTATGTAGATTTTGTAATTACTGTCTGCTACAAAATGAAATACCAAGAGAATAGAAAGACAAATGTACAAAGTTTACATCTATCTACCTCAGCTGTAATCTGCAATGGTTTTCATAATATATATTTACTACTTACACTGTGGATATTATACAAAGTAATATATATATTATATAACAAACTTTATAGCAAAGTATCGTACTACAAATATCGTACTACAGTTTTTGTCTACCAAGAAACAAGATTAAAATTTTAAAACAAGCAACGGCTTATTTCCTGACCATTTCATGTGCCATCGAATTTTTCAATAATGTCAATGAACCTCAATCGTTAAAAAAAATTTAACATCTAAGTATAACAAAAAAAGTATGTAGGCTTTGCAATTTTGCAAAAAAAATTATTTCCTTATGTTTTATTTCAATGTTCTTCAGTGTACCCCAAGGAGTACCTTAAAAATTAAGCAATCGTGCATCCAATAGAGTACACAATAATCTGTGGTATTTATTTAAGCGCAGAATCAAATTTAAAAAACCACAAAGACAGGCAAACAATAAAAACGCAATAAGTAAATGCATAGCAACGTGTACCTCACTGCGTGCACAACGCGCTTTATGTAAGCCCTGTGTGTACCTGACTGCAATTGTGAAAGATTGTGTGTTTCCCTATGGAGTGCATGTCATCGTGAATGTGTTAAATGCCTTATCAATTATGAAGAAAATTGAACAAAAAAAAACAATAGATGACAAACAGCTGTTCCAATATCTTGGCATACAGTGGATACAAGTTACATTGTCTGAAAAATAACTGCAATTAATTACACCAGACATTGTGTGTATTCTACGATGTATAAGTAGTACTAGAAAAGTGGTTGTAGAATCGCCCACACAATCCTTCTCACACAGTTGCATGTGGTGATATATTCTCTTCCTAAAAGGGTTTAATAATTGATTTATTTTTAAATATTAAAATTGATCATTATATGTTGTACAGGGGCCTTGGGATGTTGTGAGGAAAATTTTCTCAGAGGAAGAACACAAGTCAATGTCTATACATGATAAATGTGATTTATTCTTCCATGACTACAATGTAACGCCTCTCTTTGTGCAAGAGAACTATTTAAATGCTGTCCCTCACAAACCGGAGGCGTAAGTTAAAAATTATTTTACCAGTAACACTATGTAGTTTCAGGTAGTCAATAATGTGTATCATTGAAAAAAATCTTCGAACAAGATTATCGTTACTTTGTTTTGTGAAAGTAATAATGGATAGTGAATGAAGTATTTATTTATTTTTTTAATAATTAGTGTTTTGCGTTTGGTTTGGTATCCTTTTTTAATATTAACCATTCAAACGCCACAAACGAATTCTATAAATTCCCTTTAATGCCAGGACATCTATAAAGTATAATTGTTCTTTTAAGTTCAAAGCAAATTTTTTTATAGATATGTTATTAGAGGTAAGCACAAAAAATATAAAACAGGGCATTTTAGTTAAAATTAGGATAATTATTGATAAAAATCAAAAAATAACTATTTACCATACACTCATTTGATCTAAAATTCAAATTCATAGTACAATCTAATCAAATTGAAAAATTATATAAACTATTAATTACTATTTATTATCAATTGTTTCGCTGATAAGGTCTATAATCTTATCTAATTTGATCTAAATTTAAATTCATGGTACAATATAATCAAACTGAAAAATTATATAAACTAGTAAAAGCCGACCACACTATCAACTATATGCTTATTGTGCCTTTATCAGAAAAAAGCCTTATGTTGTCAGTCAATCTAGGTCTATAAATGATATTGGTATTGAATATGATCTATTTTGGTTAAAATATATTCTCCTGGATATTACCATAAAATTTGAAAATGTATAAGTTCGAAGCTGTTATTTGTACAGTGTGTCCATAAATTACTGTATCAGACATCACCACATGAATTGCCAGATTGAAATACTGTAAATAAGAAAATCTCATATAAAATATATTCTATCTTGCTTGTTGTACCACCTGCATGTGTTGTTGGAAATGTTAGACCAAAACTCCATAATGGTTAAATAGATTAGATTGAACTATTACTTAATATATAATCAAAGGCCATTCAAAAATGAACAATTTTCACATTAAAAATTCTTTTCTACCTTTAATCATTACAAAACTGTGGCAAATAAACTGTATTTATGGGTACCAAATGGAAATGTACATGGTCTCTATACAATTAGTTTTGTAAAGCAGGCAATTAAGAGAGCAAAAAATAAAATAATAAAAAAGTTGAATTCACTATGTTAATAAATATCATTTCAACCTTGCGCTCAAGGTTAGTAGTTACTATGATGCAACAACTTTTAAATTATATAGATAACGTGTGTTTGTAGGTTATTTGAAATTCTTTAGATTTAAACGTGTTTTTATAGAGTTGAAATTATTTCAAACAATTTATTTGGGGTTGATTTAATGGGTAATTAGTTTTAACTAAATCCCTGCAGTTATCCATTTGACCATTAGATATTTGAGACTGGTGGTCTGAAACACACTGTATAATAAATTAGTGGCTCTTAAGCAATTTATTAGGTTTAAGTAAGGGTAAAGGTAATTTGGTTTCATGTTTTCAGGAAAAATAAAATTAAGAAAATAGAGCTGTTTGCATCAGCAGCGAGGAGTTTGAGCTTTGGTGACTTGGTAGAGAAAAATATTCGTTCTCATAATGCTTGGAGTCTTCTGCCAGTACAGGTAACTATTATACATTATTTTACGACATTTTCATTGATTTGAAAATACTCTATTAGCATATATGGGCAGTATCAAATGTAGTAAAATAAGTAACTCATTTTCAAAAGTAAAAATATGTACAAAAAATATTAAAATACTGCCCAGTTCTACACCAAAATATTTACTAAATAAAGTAAATTTCTTGGTTTATAGCTTACAACTAGAATAACATAGTTTTACAAGATGATAAATAATACTTTAATGGGAGTTTTCACTGTTGTCTTTCTCCAAAAAAGATTTTTCTTAAATTACATTGGGTTTGTTAAAGCAGAAAAAAGACACTAACTCCTTATTTTATTTATTACTATATACACAATTTTTTTAATGAGATAAATATATACATATGAATTTTTGTCTGTATTTTCTTTATAGAATCGTAAATTATTTGACCGATCATTATAAAAATTTGAATGTATATTTCCATGGAGAAGGTTGTACGCTATACCCATTGATGTAACTAGCCAGCCAACAGGCAGCACTGCAAAAGATCAAAGTTTTCAACGTGCCTGCACATTATAAATTGCAATTACGAGACAGTTATGTATATTAAACAGCCAAACACTGTTTGAAGGCGTTAAGTTATGATGTATTTTTGTCTTTAAATAAATTCATAGTTGAACCTAAATCTTGAATGTTAGACTACTTTAGAATGAAGTACATATACATGTACAATGGCTATAAACGTACACTTTTGACAGATATTTTTATCGTGGCAACAAGGCAAATTCTAAATCGGCGTTGGAAATATAATTCACTTGAACCAGAAGTGCTCATGCATGGGCAAAGCGTACAAAAAGTGAGGAAGCCACAGTATCAGCTAGTACAATATATAAAATAAATTAATATTCTTCAATATTTTTATACAGACGAGGCACAAGATGATGCCAGTTAAATAGTATTCACATGTAGCTTATACCTTGTATACTGTATCTATGAAATAATTTGAAAAAAACTAAAATATGAAAATGTCTTACTGGTGTCACAACCTGGTGGCAGGAGCTGCAGCTAGGTCTGCAACTTAACAAGTTAATATGCAGTCAGTCTTGTGTATGAACATCCTCCTTGTGATATGTCTTGAGTTTTGAAAGTAAAATGTTATTTAATTTCTGTTTGTCAACATATCTTTCAGGATCCCTTGAGGAATAGATAAAATCAAGATAAAAGAAAGTATTGTGAATCTGTATGTATAAATTTCATTTAACAATTTGGCCCCATGAAATAATAGTAGAGACCCATCTCAACATAAAATGGTAGCTTATAATTCTCTTACATGCAGAATCCTACGATTACCCCTAACAAAAGAAGAAATTCATAGAGAATGACAAATCATTATCCAAATAGCAACAGAAAATGGATAAAAAAACATGTACAAATTAGAACAAAATTTAAATTGAAAACAACTCCAAAAGCAATAACAAAACAAATATAACTTTTTAATAATACAAATTATAAACAGCTTACAAACCAAGCCAACACATTTTTTTTTTTACTCAAAAAAACTTGTCACATTAAGACAAAGACAACACGGTGTAAAGTTGCCTACTCCGGAGATTGACCTGACTACAGCTAAAAACAGCAGTGCTCACCACTTCGCGACTCGATAATGACTGTACCACTAGCAGTCGAAAACGCGTTTGTTGTAAATAAGGTAACATTCATTCATTCAGTACCATAGTGAAAATTGTTAAGTAAGTAATAATATAACATTGTATTCAGAACTGTTTTTTCACTTTTGTAATTACTTGTTTTTTATTTTCAGGCAATTTTTAGTTCATTAGTTCCAGGGCAAGTTTTAGAGGGCCATATAGGGGCACAAATTAATTTTCCTGCATGGTTTGGAAAAAATTCCCGTCAGACGAAAATGACTCGTCTTCTACAAGAGCTGACCGTGCACTCCAGACTCAAGTTAGTATTATTTTGCAAGTGGTCTAAAGTACGAGGTCCAATCAAAAAGTATCCGACCTCGTCGTGTATCGCGGCTTCTGCTGCCAATAATGAGATAAGATTTGTTGCGACAATAGTTCCTACTATGATAAGGAAAGGTACAAAGTCTTATCTTGATCCCCCGACTGGTTCGCCGGAGACGGGTCAGTATGTACTGATAAGTCAAGTGCGCGTATCGGTTTTCTCTAACTGTGAAGATGACGGAAAAAGTGGAACAACGTTATTGCATTAAATTTTGCGTGAAACTCGGAGAGAAAAACAAAGTGAGACCATTCGGAAAATTCAGCTAGCATTCGAAAATGAGGCAATGAGTGTTACGCAGATTAAAGAGTGGTATAACCGTTTCAAAAGTGGTCGAACCTCGGCAGAAAGTGACGCGCGTTCGGGCCGACCAAAACAAGTCGAACTCCGGAAAACATAGAGAAAGCAAAAGTTTTGATCTGTGAAAATCATCGAATGACTGTGGAGGAAGTAGTAAGTACTGAGTTAGATGTCAGTTTCGGATCAGCTGAAGCAATGTTAACGGATGACTTGGGATTGCGCCGGGTAGCCGCAAAATTTGTGCCAAAATTGCTGACAGACGAGCAGAAGCAACGGCGATTGGATGTTGCCGAGGACATGCTGCAATGTTGTGAGGATGATGCGGACTTTTTGACATCGATAATAACTGGAGACGAAAGTTGGGTGTATGGATATGACCCTGAGACCAAATTTCAGTCATCACAATGGCAGTCTCCCCAGGATCCTCTGCCAAAAAAAGCAAGGCAAGTTCGAAGCAATGCCAAAGTGATGCTTACTGTTACCCTGAGGGTCAAACTGTGAATGCACAGTACTATTTAAGTGTCCAACGTCGTCTCCGAGATGCGATTCGCCGCAAAAGACCTGACTTGTGGGCGTCTCAAAATTGGCGGCTACACCACGACAATGCGCCAGCTCATTCAAACTTTTTTGGCGAAACACGGCACTCCGCAAGTTCCTCAGCCTCCGTACTCTCCAGATATGGCTCCATGCGATTTTTGGCTCTTCCCCCAACCTCAAAAAAACCATTGAAAGGCACCAGATTTGAAAGTCGAGAAGCAATTATGAAAAAAACGACGGCTGATCTCATGGCGATGCCGAAAAGTGATTTTCAAGACTGCTTCCAGAAGTGGAAACGTCGCTGGAATCGTTGTGTTGCTTCTCAGGGTTAATTTTGAAGAAAATTAACGCCAGCTTTTTTCAGGTAACTTCAGTTTTACGTTGCACCAAAAGGTAGGATACTTTTTGATTGGACCTCGTATTTGTTATTTTATAGTATTAATTCGTCTACACAAGTCCCTGTTGTTATTACTCTGCATCTGATGACAGGATATCAGGAAACAAAGAAGCGATGAATCTGGACTACGTGGTGCCCCTGGAGAGGAGCATAGTTTCACCACTGGTACGGGATGGTTCAGCTGGTATCCCCCAAGCACTGTCCATCCTTAGCGAGTACAGTCTGGTCCGAGAGGACCTAGAGAGTCTGTCAGAATTGTCCTCATGGCCAAACACCAAGACTTTATTTTCCGAAGTTGAAAGCAAGGTAATTTGTTAAAATTACTTTACTCAAAGAAGCAAGTAGAAAGTAGAATAGAGGTAAAAAGATATATTTAGGATTTTTTGTAATTTTTAACCCTGGAGTTTGGCAGTTATTCATTTTTGAACGACATGGACCACCACTGTAGTGGCAGTCTTTCAAAATTGAACATATAACATCATTATAAAAATACAGTATTTGAAGTGTAGAGATACTTAGGAATTATTACTTGTAAATGGAACAAAGATAGCATGCCATCACATGGTTAAATAAGAACATTTGTTGGCAAAATGTTGCACACTAATTCATTTTCATGTCAAATTCAAAACAGCAATTCATCTGGCTGTTTACCCCTTTTAGTGCTAGAAGTGAAAAATCCATATTGAAAAGTGTTTGAATTATGTATCAAACTATTGTAACAATCACATTTTTATCTAATTTGTAAAATTAATAAAATCACTAGCATTTTTATCACATAGCAACATTTCCACGGAAACAAATTAAAAGTCCAGTTTGAGGTGAAATAACTATTATAAAAAAACTTTTAGTCAAGCGCTAAAGGTTTGTTTTCCTATAAAAACCCAGGGGTTTTGAAAAAATTTAGTTAAAAGTTAACTTTTTATCATAAAAAAACTTTTTTTAATTCTTTTTTGAAATGTTAATACTTTACAGATAAAGACCACTTAAAAACAATGCAAACTCATGCATCATAATAAAACATTACTTACCAAAATGAAACTCAGACATAAATATAACCTTACTCACGAGTTTCAAACAAACTCTACAACACTATCACTGGCACAGACATCTTCTAAAAATTTTCTTATTTGACTTTTATCACTTTTTAACCCTAGAAGTGTGGAACCAGCATATTTTATGTCGGTTGTAATTTATGTGTGTTGTGCGGAACCAGCATATTGTATGTCGGTTCAGTTTTTCATTAAAAATAATTATTTATCTTCAAACAATCACCATGTTTTTGGTATCATTGAAATTGTGAGATTCCACTCTACAATTTTCATATAAACCTTTATTTTTTAACTTCAATATTACGGTCGTGGTGAAATGTTTTCTGAAGAAGTCATCATTTGAGTTGAATTTCGCGGGTGGCCGGGTCAAAGAAATACGTCATTTTAAACCAATCACAGCAAGTTACGTATTGCCTGCAAACAGTGCTGCCATATGTCAATAGATGCGGAATGAAATATTCTTTTTTCCAGTGCAAAACAGAAAGTCATTAGAACGAATAGTTGATTTACTATGAATATTCTAAAAAGGGACAATTCTAAAGTTGTAAACCAGCATATTTTATGCTGGTTAGTATAATAACATTCACACAGTTATTTATTGTCAATAAAGAAAATATAAAAAAACAGTGTAAAGTGAAAGAAACGATCTACCGGTACAATCTTTCAACGGTAAATTTAGTTCAGTAGATTTCCGGCAGAGCGAAACGAAAGAGATGAATCACGGCGTCGCATCAAGACCAACCCAACCCATCCCTGTCGGCCATTGTTGACCATTTTATTTCACCACGAGCTTATTTTTTTACCGATTTTCATAATTTAGGTATCTATTTTTTCAGGTTTAAATACTCAACTGCATAAATGCATATGAAATGACAAAAACATTATAAAACAATGTTATTTTTAACTATAATATCTATTGTTTATATATTGTCAAAAATTTTACAATGCAAGGTTTTACAATATTTGACGCACAACAATTATTTTTTACTCAATTTCAAAAATTATTGAGTGTATTTCTTTCAAACATTATGTGCTAACATAATATAACAAGTAAAAAAAAATATAAAAAAATGTTTTCAAATTTTTTTTACATTGCAAACCGGATTATTTTTTATGAGTAAATTCTTCAACGTGGGACTGTTAATAAAAAATGTCATAACTCAGTTCCTTCTCAAAGTATTTGAACATATCATATTTTATTTTAGCTAAACAAACATACGTACTAAGAGTATATTAAAAAAATTACATAAACATAAAGTATAAGTGAACATTTTTAGCTTGTTTCTGAATTTTGTTACAAAATATTTTCATTTTTCAAAATATTTTTTTTTGTAAGCTTATAATAAAATAATAGTTTATTTTGTTGTTGTTTACTTTTAGTGTTTTCAAATAGCATGTATAATTTACAATAGAAAACTGTTTTTCATATAAATATAATAGTCACATTTGGAGGTAAAAAAATGAAAAGCCCAAACCCTTGTACATTTTTGTAAATTTTCGCTTTTGTAAAAAACAAATGGCAAAATTACAATTTTTGTTTAATAGAAATTTTTAATATATTTTCTAATTTGGCATATAGTTCTCTACATTTTATACATTTAACATTTTGACCTTACTGTAATATTTCAATACCTTACAGAGGTCCAAACTTGAAATTTTCATATAAAACTTTTTGCAATTTCTAATTATTTTCATGAAAATATATACTAAACCAAAGAATATCAAAAGATTTATTCCTATTTCAAATAGTACAACTTCTGAGAAGAAAAACGATATATAACAATATATGTTTTCTTGATATTAAGTATTTTTTACGAATTTTTTAAAAAAACCCTTGCAACACGTCAAAAATGGACTGACGTTTTATCTTTGGTAACATGGACACACTTCTAGGGTTAAATAATTGTAATAACTATAGTTGAATTAAAGACAGAAGGGTATTGGGACGAGCTCGACCGAAGACAGCCGAACTGCCTCACGAAGGCTCGCCCTACCGCTCCACCAATCACAGCCGAGCACTTTCCTTTTCGACGGAGGCAGCGTTGTCACGTCTCCTCTGTTGTAGCTGTCATCCGGTAGGTATCAGCTGGGTGATGCGCAGTAGCAAACCGTGCTTCATTACGTTATTGGTTGTTGGTTATGTATGTTGTTTCGTGTGGTGTTATTGCGCTTCTGTTTGTTCGTGGCCAAGTGTTTAAACAGTCTTTTTCAAGACTAAACCTTATTTGAAAGACAAGTGTACGCACGTACTTCCTAGTTTTACACTTTTGTGACAGACATTATTTAATTACTGTCAATTCCGTACCATGTCTCAGTGCGGTAGGCCCCGCACTCGCGTGATAAGTGTGCCTTGCACCAAGGTTGGAGAAAAAGGCGTTCCATTGCGAGGCCAATCTCGTGAGTTGGTTTGTCGAGTGAGAGACTACTTCCAGCGAGAGAAAATTAACAAAGGACCGATACTTCCAGTAGAAAAAGTTATCGAAAGAACTGCTGCGGCTTTGGAGATAGGAAAAAATACAGTTGTGAGAATTGGAAAGGAGAAAATACAAAGTGAACAGAGTGGCTTGAAACTGAACACTCCTGATAAGAAATATTCAAGGTTTAAGCCTGTTACGGAGCTGGACGCCTTTCAAAAAGATGCCATCCGCCGCCATGTCTACGGATTCTTCGTAAGAAGAGAGTATCCCACAGTAAGGAAGCTACAAGTAAGTCTTGCAGAAGCAGATCTTTTTCGTGGAAGCAAATAATCTGTTGCCATTATATTGAAGATATTGGGTTTCAAACACAAGAAATTTGGTAACCGTAAAATATTAATGGAAAGAGGAGACATCATTGCTTGGAGGTGCAGATTTCTTAGAGAAATAAAAGATTTAAATTTTGAAGAAATAGTTTGGC
This sequence comes from Homalodisca vitripennis, assembly GCF_021130785.1. Taxonomy (NCBI): domain Eukaryota; kingdom Metazoa; phylum Arthropoda; class Insecta; order Hemiptera; family Cicadellidae; genus Homalodisca; species Homalodisca vitripennis. The sequence goes on from NW_025778089.1 coordinate 29,690, forward strand.
TTGATGAAACTTGGGTAAATTCTGGGCACTGTAAAAAAATTTGATGGACTGATGATTCAGTATACTTAGGACTTAACACCTGTGCTTTGTGGTGTAGTTGTGCAGTGTTTTTCTTTACAGTGTTCTGTGAAAATTGGGTAAATGGGGACAATAACTACTGTCCCTACGCATATGGACATATATTACTGAGAGTAAAACATTAAACTAACGTTTTCATTGGATGGTATTTAAAATTTAGCCTAGTTCATCACACAGTGCCAGGCATAACCTAAAACCCAGCTTTTTACTATTTCATAACTAAGAGTTTTAAGGGTAAAGCTTTTAAATTTGTATAACAGTGACTAAAAAATAGGAAATCCCTATTTTGTAATAAATATTAAACATACATACATACTGAAATGAACTGAACCATCATAGGTAACCTGTAAAGGCCTAGGCTTACCAGCATGATCATGTTTAGACATCTGTAATTTAGGTACATTGCACTGCATATTATTTATTAATTGATTCAACACAAGTTAATCAAAACACACCACTACAATCATAGTTTTTAACTAAAAGGACAATCACAGGAACTAAAAGAGGCGTTTATTAACTGGCAGCCTTCTTGAGCTTGAACTGACAGGTGTAAGACAAGGTCCCACTGTCTGACATATCATCTTATCAGGTAGTGGTAGCTCAACTGGCAGAGAGTGACTATCAATGAGCAATACAACCCAGAGTTCATGAGTTCAAATCCTGCTGGTGGCAAAACTTTTTGCATCACTTTTTATGATTCATAATTGTTTGTATTTGTTTTTGTGATGTTTTAAAATTTTACTGTCTTATAAATAAAGTTAACATCTCTAGATAAACATTTTTATTCCGTTTGATGACCAGTATTATGCTACTATAATAGAAAGTGTTATAATGAATAGAACGAAAGCCCTCTGTAACAAAACACTCTCAAAACATCCCTGTGGTACATGCAATATAGGGGTAAAGTACTCAGGCATAAAATGTACAGGTTTGTGTGAACAATGGTATCATGCCAGCTGCCAAAACATTATAGACAGAAATTTTAAAAAATGGAACTCTCATGAAGTTGAAAATTGGCAATGTTTAGAGTGTAAGGTTGGCCAAAAAATATTTTTATCAGATCAAGAGGGCCTGGCTCAAACTGGGACAGAAACAGACAAAATTTTTGAATTAGACACCACTCATGACATAAAATTTCTGGAACCTACAAATGCCACTTCATCCTTACTGAAAAATCAAACACACGTGGAAAATGAAACAGATCTACCAACTAACTCCATTCAGGAACTTGAACAAAGTCTACTTGCAAATGATCCAAAAAACAATGAAGATAGCCTGATCATGGCAGCAAAGATTGGTTCGGTGCTTTTAGAGGAAAATAAAAGCCTCAAAGAAGAAAAAAACAAGTTAATGGCCCAGGTAATCAACATGGATGCCAAAATTGAAGACCTACTGAGCTGTGAAGAAACATATATCCGAAGAACCGAACAACTCCAACAACAACTGGCTGAAATGGAATTACAACGAATTAAGGACAGGGAGCATATTCTAGAAATTCAGCAAATTTTTGAAGATAACGACAAAAAACAAGTTGTTCAGTTAAATGAGTACGAATTTAAAATTAAAGAGCAAGAAAACAAAATATTTTCACTTAAAAAAAGTTTATCTAGTCAACAAGAAGCCACCCATATAGGAGACAAAACATTTAAAAGTGTAGAAGTCCAAACCGAAAAATACTCTAATTCTCCTGTAACACAAACTTCACTAATAATCGAGATGGGTATGTTGAAGAAGAACTACTCAGCAATGGAACAGAAAATCACAGTCTTGGAGATGGAGGTACAAAGCCTTCAGAAAATAAAAACATCAAAATCCACTGGAGGAAAATCAGGTGAACTCAATAAATCCAGCAACTCAAACAAAACTTTCGGAAGGAGACCTGATCTTGGTCATTCAAAAAATGTGTTTAGTGTTTCAATGCAAGTCAAAAAAATGAAAGAAAACTCCTTGTACCCTGTGAAGTTACCTGATATCACTTCTCAATCACAAGAAGTCCATCTGTCAGGAAAAGAAGGAGAAACTGACCGACTTAGTCTAAATGAAAGTGGAATGTGGGGTAGGTCGACAAACTCAGATCACACAGCTTCCTGAAAGCAAATATTTTCACTCTACAGTCGACCATCACAAGGGGAACATAAATAAATTGCATGTTGTAACACAAGTGCACAGGCCAGACATTCACTCTGAAGGAACAATATTGACTATAAAAGAAGACAGAAACATAAAAAATACTACTAGCAACAAAAAGCCTCCTTGTACAGCCAAACTACTGGAGCAAGGGGACACTTACGAGAAATTTTTAGAGAGAAACTCAGAAATACAGTGCAAAACTAATTGGCTCCATTCAAAGAACTTTTTTAGTAAAGCAGATTCTGAAGATGAAGAAAGACCACTTTCTACTGTAACTTCCTTGTACCATTTGCCTCATAATACCCTAACAGGGCCTGCATCTATCCACCATAGACAGCCAAGTGAAGAACTGAATTGTTGCAATGTTGAGGAAAACATCAAATCAGGTCAACTAGATAATTTTTTAGTGCTTCGAGAGAGGTCAGAAAGCAGACAAAAAACATACAAGTCCATGACATTCATCAATTCCAAATTGAAGAAATACCAAACCTTGAGGTCTTGCAACAGTCACTTTTATCAAACATCTCATGTCCCAAACCAAAACTGAGTGTGATACATCAGAATATAAGAGGGCTTGCAAAGAAAGTTGACAGATTAAATCACTTTCTAACTTTTATCTCACCATCCATATTGATTCTTACTGAACACGGATTAAACCACGAAAATCTTAGCAACACACGAATCCCTGGATATACTCTGCTGACTGACTACAGTAGAGACAGCCACAAACTTGGAGGAGTTGCCATATACACCAAAGATTCAGAGAGTATCAAGGCAAGCGCTATCGACATCTCTCAATTGTGCACACAATTTACATGTGAAGCAGCCATGGCGAAAATAAAAACAAAAAACAAAGTCCTCTACATTCTAGGAATGTACCGTTCCCCTAGAGGACAAGTTGAGGCAGCTATACAAACTATTGGCAATATTCTAGAAGCAACACACACTAAAGAGAGGCCAATACTTTTAATGGGTGATGTAAACATAGACAGACTCAAGGACTCAGCAGGAAATAAAATACTCGAAAATGAACTCTCCTCACATAATATTAGAAGGTTACCTCTACCAGCAACCCGCATTACTACAGCTACGGCTACTTCAATTGATATGATATGCACCAATATTCAAGAGAATCATATTGAATTTAAAGTTTTTGAAGCTGGCATGTCAGACCACACTGGACAAGTTTGTAAAATTGACACTGACACAAAAAGAAAACAAAAGCAAATTCAAACATACAGAAGAAACTTTTGCAACAAAAACCTGGACTCCTTAAAAGACCTCTTAAACGAAGAAAACTGGCAAGACGTTCACCTGGCATTAAACGCAGATCAAGCATACCACAATTTCTATCAAACAGTAAGAAGAGCTCTTGATGGCACATGCCCTTTGAAAAAATCAAGATCAAAAGGGAGAACTAACCCTAGATTATTTTGTGATCAACTTGCTGATCGGTACAGATCTGAATACCTTTCGGCTATGCACCAGTACCAAACCAGTGGTGATCAAAAAGTTAAAGAATTGATGGTCCAGAAAAAGAAGGTATATGATTTGAGGCTTAGGGCAATAAAACGCAGTGCCACCTCTCAACATATAACCCAAGCACAAAATAAACCAAGAGCTATATGGCAAGTAATTAATGCAGAGAGACACAGCAAACAGCATCGAGATCACAAACTTGAAATCCTGCTAGACGGTAAACTAGAAAAGGATCCTGAAACCATAGCCAATGAGTTTAACAAATATTTCTCTCAAATAGCTGGAGAAACCTTAAAACAGAGACCTCAACATAATATACCTGACAGTACTCAACGACCCTCAATCAACCACTCCACCCCTTTTAGATTTAGACATGTTTCTTCCAAAGATGTCAAAGATGCAATAGCTTCCTTGAAGCCCAAGCTCTCTTTTGGGATTGACGAGAGGGTACCAGCAAAAATGGTTAAGCACTGCGCTCAACAACTTGCCGTTCCTATTGCAAGCATAATCAATAAATCTTTTGCTTACAGCCTATTTCCAACTGCTCTTAAAGTCTCAAAAATCTACCCTTTACATAAAAAAGGGTTACTCACTGAAATAAAAAACTTTCGGCCTATATCACTGATCTCACCTTTTTCTAAAATCATTGAGAAGATTGTCTTAACCCAACTACTATCCTATCTTAAACATGAACAACTCTTGAGCGATGATCAACATGGGTTCCTGAAAGGAAAATCCACTGCTAGTGCTCTCACAAGTATTATTGAATTCGTCATTGATCAGTTGGACGCCCGCAAACATGTCTCAGCGATCCTTCTTGACAAGCAAGGCTTTTGATTGTCTGGGTCATGAACAAATATTAAAAAAACTTGAAGTTTTAGGAGTAAAAGACAAAGAAAATGCATGGTTTGCCAGTTACCTCAAAGGGCGCACACAGATAGTTGAAGTCCAAAAAATGTTAAAAGGAACAAAGTATATATGTAAGTCTAACCCCCAGCCAGTTACAAGAGGAGTCCCGCAAGGATCCGTCCTGGGCCCAGTTTTATTTATCTTGTTTGTGAATGATTTGCCAGATATCATAAAAACTAACAGTAACTCAAAATGTGTAATGTATGCTGACGACGTCCTTCTGAAAAATGACAGTGCACAAGGGCTTTTCCATGACTCTCTATCCACACTTGAAAAAGTAATTAACTACACCAACCATAATGATCTGGTGTTAAATGCTTCAAAGACAGTTCACATAAACTTCAGTCGACTTGCAGAGCCAGCATTGAACTTACCAGGTGTTACTTCAGAGGAAGAAACAAAATTATTAGGTGTGACACTTGATGACGGCCTCACATGGACTAGCCACATAGATAGCCTCTGCAGAAAACTTAGTTCCGGAGTCTATGTAATCAAGAGAATACACTGGGTAGGTGGATTGATAGCTGCAAAATCAGCCTACTATTCGATGATGGAATCACATATCCGCTATGGCATAACGGTCTGGGGGGGGGACTTCAGAAGGCAACCTAAATCGGATTCTGTTACTACAGAAGAAAGCCATTCGTGCCTTGGCCAACTTGCAACCACTGGACAGCTGTAGGGAGGCATTTGAATCTCTAGGAATTCTCACTGTTGTAGCCCTTTACATAAAAACTGTCATACTAGAGACACTTAAATGCGACTTACCAAGAGGGGAAAATATCCACACCCACAACACCCGGAATGCCACCAACTACGTTCTGCCATCCCATCGTACTGCCCAGTTCCAGAGAAAACCATCATACATCGGATGTAAGCTGTACAACGCTCTACCCACATCTTTAAAAGCTCTCGGAAGGAAATCACTGGCAGCAGGACTTCTCAACTGGCTCAAGTCAAGACCTCTCTATTCTATGAAAGAATTTTTTGAGGCTGCACAACAATAAAGGGACGAAATGCAAAATTCATGAATTAAAATAATTACAACTGTGTTCACTATCAAAATTAATGTTATTGACACCATTACGTATCTTGATGATACTGTAAATAAAGAATTATTGTATTGTATTGTATTGTATTCTGTTGAAGATACGTTTCCTGTTCCCGTTGGAAAAGGGGGGAGGATAATTGTGTTGCATGCTGGCAGCTCTGCTGGATTTATTCCTAACTGTGCATTACTTTTTACATCAAAGAAAACCAACGAGTATCATGAAGAGATGAACCACAAAGTATTTTCAAAATGGTTTCAAGATGCTTTACTTCCAAACCTAACGAGGCCCTCGCTCATTGTAATGGACAATGCAAAGTACCACTCAAAAGTAGTTGACAAACCACCTAACAGCAGTTCTAGAAAGGATGAAATAATAGAGTGGTTAAATAATCATGACATACAGTATGAAAAAGGCGATGTTAAAAGCTGAATTGTTAGAACTTATTCAAAGAAACAAACCTCAGACAAAATATGAAGTCGACGAAATTGCGAAGAAATATGGTCACAGAGTACTTCGTCTGCCACCATACCACTGTCACTTCAATCCTATAGAATTAATCTGGGCTCAAGTAAAGGAATATGTTGCAAGAAGCAACAGGAAATTTAATATAACTGAAATATTACAGTTGACGAAAGAGGGGTTGGAACGTGTAACAGAGTCTGATTGGAAGAAGGTAGTAGACCACACGAAGAATATAATCCTAGATGCTTGAAAAAATGAAGGGTTGATGGAAGACTCCGTTGAGCAGATGGTAATAAACATCGGCAATGACAGCTCCAGTGAAGAGGATTCGGACAGTGACAGCAGCGACAATGAAGAGGAAGAACGCGGCAGTAATGTGAGTGGTATTTTCCCTCTCTCTCCGGTGGCAGAAAGAGTGTTGGACTTTGATGAACTGTAAAAAGCCGTACTGATTGATAGTTTGTAATGATTGGTAAATATTACACCTTACATGTTACTAATAAAATTTGTTAAATGCATTTTAATGGCACTGCTTATTTCCTGGTTAAACTGTGCAGCAAAGTCAGTTGGCTTTTTGTATATGTACTGTTTAGTATTTAATTTACTCAGAAATAAAAGTAATTTCCAAAGAGGTTTTAGCCGATTATAAAATGGGCGCTATTGAAAAATTATAAGACAAATAAAAATAATCGACTCACTAAATCTTACATTTTGTAAATAAATCCACGTTTCCTATATATCAAATTTATTTCCTAAATTGAATGATAAGAAAAGTAAAAAAAAAACATCCTTCATCACAAATCTGTGGTTAAAGTTAGTAACATTTATTAATAAATTAAAAATATAACAAGTTTCGAAATATTTTTACAGATTTTTTGTCAAGTAATTAGATTACATTAAGTTGATCGATAAAAGTCACACTGAAGGAAATTTCATATCATAGTCGGATTGATGCCCTAGTCGCAAATTTTGCATTTTGGTCACTCTAGCAATTTAAGTTTAGACTCAACAATTAACAATTATTATACTTTAACAGTTTTAACAGGATACCTTTTATTGGTTAAAAATACTATCCTAAACGAGCTTTACCAGGTTCAAACTACAGTATCTTTATTTGTTTTAAGTTGATTTTTGACCGCGGCACAGTGGTCATTTCAATGGATTTGCTAAGACTTATAAGAATAACTTAGCAGACTTGCATTTACTTAACGAATATAATTTTAGTTCTTTTCAATATACATACTCCTTTGTGTTTTGAAGGTAACTATTAATAACAGTAAAATGTACCATATTCAAATTATTATTATTAGGCCTATGTATATATTTTCAATAATACACTCGTGGTTTCAGTAAAAATCTTTTACAGGGTTTTGATTTCTGATTCAATTACTTATAAAATAACAATTCTCAAAACAACGAACGCTATTAATTTATCGCTTCGATAAATGTGTCCACATGTTTCCGCTGTGAACCACCCCTACCTAGAAGCGGTTGATGTGAACGCTGTGGATGATCGAGTCAGACAGAACAACTTGGCAACACTGTAGCCGACCGGTTCCCGAAGAGCCCCGAACCTCGGCCATCGCTGCCGGGTCCCAATACCCTTCTGTCTTTAATTCAACTATAATATAACTTAAAAACACTAAATGAATAAAAAAAAGCACAAATATAAAAGATAAAAAATCGCTTCACTATTCATCACGACACTGGAAGCCAACTGGGAAAATGTTGTATTTATAGTTGTTTACATCATATAAAAGCTGTACAAAGTAGAAATAACAGTTGTAAAGGTTAGTTTTCATGTATTGGTCTTTGGTATGATGTAAGCCAGTACAGGATAAGTTATACAGGTACTACAAGTGAAACAGAAATTGTCTTATTCTGAGACAGGCACTTTTCATGTAGATACGTATCGTCTCGGAGCAAGACTCTTGGTACTCAAGTGTATTTTTACATTGTCTTGTAGCGAGATCCCTGACACTAAAAGGGTATATATTTATATATATATAAAATAAAAGCCTATTCTAATAATGTAATTACATACAATGTGCTCTCACATATTTGCATACACACATTAGCATGAACAAATGATCACAATGGCTCTTCTATTGTGTTTTATATGTTGAAAGAGTTTATTAATTTTCTCCCCAACGGGAACTCGATTTATAAACAGCTGGATCCTAAGACCTACATTTGATCAAATGTTTGAAAATTGTGTTGTAGGGTATGAATGACTGTGTGAGGTACTAAAAAGTACAGTGCATTTTTTTATTATCTTGGGTCGTCCATTCAAGATTTATTGTGGGATTAGTTTTCCCGTCAACAAAGATTAACGGGATCGAGATGAAACAAGTTCGCCTCAGCTATCGTGCCACGACATGTTCGCCGCTTGACGGGTTGCGGCAAAAATGAACGATAAGTCGCGCATGCGCTACAACGCAAACTCGTCAGACGGACCGGCCAGCAGAGGAGCGAGAGGTCATTCTACACCATCCTATCACGACGATAAGACGTACACTGCGCTGCGATCTTAACCTCACTCCTGCCGACTTGTTCGTGAGATACGGACGTATCGAATTCTTCTTGCTATTGGTAATATATTACTTCAATTACTATACTATACATAATTAACCTTTCATTAATATTCTGTATCGTTTTTATATGTTGTGCCACACGAAATTTACTAATAACGTATTATTCTTGGTATTCTTTTCCTTTACTTACTTTCTTACTTAATCTATGTTCGTGAAATACGGACCTAACCTTTAAATTTAGGATTATTGGTTCTTTACGTTACTTACTTTCTTACTTAATCTATGTTCGTGAAATACGGACCTAACCTTTAAATTTAGGATTATTGGTTCTTTACTTTACTTACAATCTTACTTAATCTATGTTCGTGCAATACGGACCTAACCTTTAAATTGGTTATTGATATTATTGGCTCTTTACTTTACTTACTATCTTACTTAATCTATGTTCGTGCAATACGGACCTAACCTTTAAATTGTTTATCGGTATTATTGGTTCTTTACTTTACTTACTATCTTACTTAATCTATGTTCGTGAAATACGGACCTAACCTTTAAATTTAAGATTAGTGGTTCTTTACTTTACTTACTATCTTACTTAATCTATGTTCGTGTAATACGGACCTAACCTTTAAATTTGGTATTAGTGGTTCTTTACTTTACTTACTATCTTAGTTAATCTATGTTCGTGCGATACGGACCTAACCTTTAAATTGTTTATTGGTATTATTGGTTCTTTACTTTACTTACTATCTTACTTAATCTAATGTTCGTGCAATACGGACCTAACATTTAAATTGGTTATTGGTTATTGGTATTATTGATCTTTACTTTACTTACTATCTTACTTAATCTATGTTCGTGCGATACGGACCTAACCTTTAAATTGTTTATTGGTATTATTGGTTCTTTACTTTACTTACTATCTTACTTAATCTATGTTCGTGCAATACGGACCTAACATTTAAATTGGTTATTGGTATTATTGTTTCTTTACTTTACTTACTATCTTACTTAATCTATGTTCGTGTAATACGGACCTAACCCTTAAATTTAGGATTAGTGGTTCTTTACTTTACTTGCTATCTTACTTAATCTATGTTCGTGCAATACGGACCTAACCTTTAAATTGGTTATTGGTTATTGGTATTAGTGGTTCTTTACTTTACTTACTATCTTACTTAATCTATGTTCGTGCAATACGGACCTAACCTTTAAATTGGTTATTAGTTATTGGTATTATTGGTTCTTTACTTAACTTACTATCTTACTTAATCTATGTTCGTGCAATACGGACCTAACCTTTAAATTGTTTATCGGTATTATTGGTTCTTTACTTTACTTACTATCTTACTTAATCTATGTTCGTGCGATACGGACCTAACCTTTAAATTGTTTATTGGTATTATTGGTTCTTTACTTAACTTACTATCTTGCTTAATCTATGTTCGTGCAATACGGACCTAACCTTTAAATTGGTTATTGGTTCTTTACTTTACTTACTATCTTACTTAACCTATGCTCGTGCAATACGGACCTAACCTTTAAATTGCGTATTATTGGTTCTTTACTTTACTTACTATCTTACTTAATCTATGTTCGTGCAATACGGACCTAACCTTTAAATTGTTTATCGGTATTATTGGTTCTTTACTTTATTTACTATCTTACTTAATCTATGTTCGTGCAATACGGACCTAACCTTTAAATTGGTTATTGGTTCTTTACTTTACTTACGATCTTACTTAACCTATGTTCGTGCAATACGGACCTAACGAATAGACTATTGCTCTGGGTCTACACTTTTCTTACTTAATATTTGTAAATACGATACTGACCAAACATTATATATTGTTCTTAGTGTTGATATTACTTTTGCTCATACTATTTTACATAGCATACAGTGTGTTGCGATTTGAGGTAGCTTTGATTTAGATAGATATCTAGGTAGTTACACTTTTGTCTTTTCTTTAATTGATGATAGTAAATATCTTATTTAACGACGTCATTTTATTTCAAATTCTTAATTTTTTCAAGGCCAGTTGGGTAATGATGATTTACTAAATGCTTGAACGTTACCACCACCTTAGGTGATAGCAATATATCTGAACCCAACTGACATACATAATCCATAAGAATAAAATTTAGACCCCTGGATCGAATCCCCGCTTGATTGGGCTCATCTAGGGTATGCAATACGTGTCATTCTTAACAGTAAATGGTTGTGTTGAGAAAAGACACGTCACATTTTGGCGCCCGAACAGGGACGGATATTCGAACAGACTCGACTGATTGTTTACATTACAGTTATCGTCACGTAAAAATAACCGATAAAAATTAAATATCTAGACTCATATTCTATTTTAGTCCTACCGTATCTACATTGACACATCATGTTTCCATTGAGCTTTCTCCGAATCTGGAGGCTCTTATGCCTTCTGTTTCATTCAAATATACTGCCTACTGGTCGTTCGAAAACTACTGACCCTAAGAGTGAGGATAATAAGTCACACTCACAGACTGGAACTTTAACTACAGATGTTGCTATTACTAGCCCTCTTAAAGACGCAAATGTTACTACCACAACGACTAAAACGTCTACTGCTCCATCAAGTCAAGTCCATTCCGGTACAATACCAAAAGTATTGCCCGTTACTACTGAATCATTAGCCTCAGGGAAACAAACCACGATGAGGGGAAGTTCCGAAAAGGTTGGATGGATTTATAATCTGAAGAAGCCTGAGTTGATTGAAGAAATGTCAAAATATGGGTTACCAATCGAGGGAAATAGTGAAGATCTACGCTCTCGTTTTGTGACTTTCTTAAGGAGCCAAGGATTAGTTCGAACTCCCTCTACATATACAAAGAGTTTAGATAATACACTCTTAAGTGCTGAAAAATACTGAGGTTCAGGGTACTTCAACTATTCCTGCTGCCTCTACTCTTAATACCAGAATGGAAGATTCCTCCCAACTTGAACTTGCCAGTTTTCGAGAAATCTTGGGTCTTTCTCAGAGCGCTAGTGCAGAAACAGTAAAAAGAGTTTTAGTTAATTTAAAAAATATGTCTTCATCCGAAACCAATCATATTCAGCAAGAACCTTTACAACCGGCAAGCCAAAGTCCATATACACTTTTAAATCCTAATACGGCCGTTACTTACTTAGCTCCCCGAGATCCTATATTTACCACTACGGTACCAATAGATAACGGAGTTCAAAGTAACGAGTTTCGGGATACTGCCCCCATTAGCGCTAAAAAATTCGGCCCATATATGCAATATTGCCAGGAAATGGAATCTGCATTATGAAGGAAATGGAGATCCAGTATCTTTCTTAGAGCGACTTGACGAGTTAATGGAATGTTACGATATATCCAAAGAAGAAATCTTAAGAGCTCTTCCCGAACTATTACGAGGAAAAAGCCCTGTTGTGGTTTAGAAACCATAGAGAATTTTGGGATAGTTTTGAGGATTTTCAGACTTCGTTTGAGATGCAATACTTACCACCAGGTTACCGACGCAATCTTGAGGATGAAATTCGCCAGCGTACACAAGGAGAGGCTGAACCATTTCGTAGCTTTATTGTGGCCATAACCACACTAATTCGACGAAGAGGAGGATATAAACTAGAAGAAAAACTCGATCGTATTTATTGCAATATGAGACCAGAATATAAACTAATTATGAGAAGAGGGAATGTATATTCTATACAGGATATGATAAAAGAAGCCGAATATTACGAAAGCTACGAAAGAGAGCGTCTTCTTTACAAACCTCCACCTAACCCTGCACAAACACTGATCCCAGAAACTGCGTACCGTACTATTCCACAAAAAATAAGCAGGTAAGCATGGAAGGAATGAGACATCGCCAGTACAACCCCACTCCCAGGATATGGACAGATAATGGAAACCGGGGACACCAACAATTAAGGCAGTCGGTTAGACCCAATTTGGTTCAAACGGTGCAATATTCACAAGCGGCTACTTTACAAAACGATCAGAAACAGTACAGGCTCGGCGAGGTAAAGTCAAATTCAGGTCCAGGACCTACAGTGAACCCTTCTACTAGGAATATCCGTAGAGAGGCTGTTCCAATTTGCTGGAACTGCGAAGAAACTGGACACAGATTCAGTGAATGTACTAAACCTAAGAGACTCCGCTGCTATAACTGCAAAACGGAAGGTATCAAAACAACGGATTGCCGATGTAATTCGGGAAACGCTTTGTGGATCCCAGACCAAGGAGGTCAGCTGAGATCCCGATATCATTGCCCAACACGACCTCCAACGGGGAAAATCTCCTGTGCCGAAGAATTAACACATTACTCGGGTAGTTTCGGACTTGGGAATCTACGTGATTGTCGACCATATATAACTGTTAACATTCTTGGAAAAACATTTGACGCTCTGATTGATACTGGTGCTATGGTTAGCATAGTAGGCGAAGATTTAGTAGATCATTTAAAATATAATTCTATAAAACCCCTAAATACAAACATACCTTTGCAAATGGCCAATGGTTTTAAAGCCTATGTAAAACACTCGTATTTGGTTAACTTGGAGGTTAACGAATCCCATATTGAGGCAAAACTCTTGTATGTTCCAAACCTTACTTCGTCGTTAGTATTGGGGATGGATATAATAAAGGAGTTAAATTTAGTTTATATAAACACACCGTCTTCAAAACGTGAAACGCAAAATGACGTCAATGATAGCAATATAAACTTAATCAAAAATTTGAGGGCAGATGAACATAAACAGTTGGATTTAACTCTACATAAGGAATCAGACAAGGATTTCTCGGCTATAATCACAAACCCAAGAGACTGTCGATTTCCCTCTACTCAGCCTGAAACGTCCGAGCTCACAGCACGCCTCCCCGAAGGTCGTCAGACTGTAGTGACGGCATGGGACCCGATGCTTGAAGACCCCAAAGAAGCCATCGACAATAATTATGAGGGAAACGAATCCTCGGTTACCTTTTCAAATCCGCCTGATAGTGAAGTTAAAAACGCAGTATCTACCTCCAATAGAACTGAGTGTCTTTCAGGCCATGAAATGGATGAACTGAGGAAGGAAAGTGGTCCAACGCCAAACACATCGCATCAAGATGTTAACATCCAAAAAGAAGCCGCCGCCGAGGATGACTTTGAGATGGTAAATGAATGCGATGTGACGTTGTCGAGAGCATGTTCTCCATGCCTTTCGATCATGGAAGATTCAGAATGGGTAGACAACGAACTAGGAATGGATTTCCAAGAAACGTCACCTAAGACAAACTTAAATTCCAGCACCAATTGCATTACCACAATTCGAGACACTCCACAATTAACCCAACCACCACAACCGGAGAAAACTGAAGCCCCAGAAGAAATAAAGCACGTCCTGGATTGCTCGTTGGACGTCAGAAACGTGCAGGCTGCTTCAAACAAACAAAAAAGATATCGTCCAAAAAGGATTCGGGTATTCAATCCGGACGGCACTTTTGTCCGAATAGATGTGCGAAAGTTGCCACCTGAATTGCGCTGAATTGGTTATTCCAATAGTATATTTTTCCAAGAAGGAAATGTTTTTATTTTTATTAACCGAAGATTAATATTTTGTTTTATTTAGTTCAAGGCAACTGAACTTTCTGCAGTGAAGTGTGTCTCTTTAAAAATTTGAAAACAGTTTATTTTTTTTTTAGTTTTAACAAAATTATTATAAAAGGTCAGCCATTTTAAGTTTCGTTTTCATGTTTTCATTTCAAATTTATTACTGCATTTATATACATTTATCAACATATGGTGTTCTTTTTATTGTTTTATATCATGTTTATTATAATTTAGTACACAATTTTGTTGTGTTCAGAAGAAAAGAATGTTAATTTGTTTATATTTTTAAGTAAATAATTCCTTTGTTAAATTTAGTTTCTACATCTTACTACTATAGTTTTACACTTTAAAATAGAAATTTGTAGAATTTAACTAAGATGTTTAATTTTGTTCGCTTTGTTCTCTTCCCGAAAGAAAGAGGGGGGTGTGAGGTACTAAAAAGTATAGTGCATTTTTTTTATTATCTTGGGTCGTCCATTCAAGATTTATTGTGGGATTAGTTTTCCCGTCAACAAAGATTAACGGGATCGAGATGAAACAAGTTCGCCTCAGCTATCGTGCCACGACATGTTCGCCGCTTGACGGGTTGCGGCATGAACGATAAGTCGCGCATGCGCTACAACGCAAACTCGTCAGACGGACCGGCCAGCAGAGGAGCGAGAGGTCATTCTACACCATCCTATCACGACGATAAGACGTACACTGCGCTGCGATCTTAACCTCACTCCTGCCGACTTGTTCGTGAGATACGGACGTATCGATTTCTTCTTGCTATTGGTAATATATTACTTCAATTACTATACTATACATAATTAACCTTTCATTAATATTCTGTATCGTTTTTATATGTTGTGCCACACGAAATTTACTAATAACGTATTATTCTTGGTATTCTTTTCCTTTACTTACTTTCTTACTTAATCTATGTTCGTGAAATACGGACCTAACCTTTAAATTTAGGATTATTGGTTCTTTACGTTACTTACTTTCTTACTTAATCTATGTTCGTGAAATACGGACCTAACCTTTAAATTTAGGATTATTGGTTCTTTACGTTACTTACTATCTTACTTAATCTAATGTTCGTGCAATACGGACCTAACATTTAAATTGGTTATTGGTATTATTGTTTCTTTACTTTACTTACTATCTTACTTAATCTATGTTCGTGAAATACGGACCTAACCTTTAAATTTAGGATTATTGGTTCTTTACGTTACTTACTTTCTTACTTAATCTATGTTCGTGCAATACGGACCTAACCTTTAAATTGGTTATTGATATTATTGGTTCTTTACTTTACTTACTATCTTACTTAATCTATGTTCGTGCAATACGGACCTAACCTTTAAATTGTTTATCGGTATTATTGGTTCTTTGCTTTACTTACTATCTTACTTAATCTAATGTTCGTGCAATACGGACCTAACATTTAAATTGGTTATTGGTTATTGGTATTATTGTTTCTTTACTTTACTTACTATCTTACTTAATCTATGTTCGTGAAATACGGACCTAACCTTTAAATTTAGGATTATTGGTTCTTTACGTTACTTACTTTCTTACTTAATCTATGTTCGTGCAATACGGACCTAACCTTTAAATTGGTTATTGATATTATTGGTTCTTTACTTTACTTACTATCTTACTTAATCTATGTTCGTGCAATACGGACCTAACCTTTAAATTGTTTATCGGTATTATTGGTTCTTTGCTTTACTTACTATCTTACTTAATCTATGTTCGTGAAATACGGACCTAACCTTTAAATTTAAGATTAGTGGTTCATTACTTTACTTACTATCTTACTTAATCTATGTTCGTGTAATACGGACCTAACCTTTAAATTTGGTATTAGTGGTTCTTTACTTTACTTACTATCTTAGTTAATCTATGTTCGTGCGATACGGACCTAACCTTTAAATTGTTTATTGGTATTATTGGTTCTTTACTTTACTTACTATCTTACTTAATCTAATGTTCGTGCAATACGGACCTAACATTTAAATTGGTTATTGGTTATTGGTATTATTGTTTCTTTACTTTACTTACTATCTTACTTAATCTATGTTCGTGCGATACGGACCTAACCTTTAAATTGTTTATTGGTATTATTGGTTCTTTACTTTATTATTTATTATTATTTATTATTTATTATTAACGGCAAGCAGCCAATTTACATACAGTATGCAATAAGATGGCAGTACAATGTATACAGTGCAGTAAAGAGTACAACTAGTATAAAATAATACAGAGCTAGCAATGGCAGAACACAACACAATATAACAATGATCGATTCCAAGTCCCAATAACTGTCAATCACAACAAGAAAGTTTAGTTATACACTAATATCATATAAAAATCAACAATATATTATGAAATAGACCAACGTACAATAGAATTAACAACAATGTATAAAATAGAATAGTATAACAACAACAAGTACACGTAAATAACAACAACCAAAATAATATAAATACACCAATGATGCAAAAAGTCGAAATTAAATTAAATGTACCTTACAGTAGAGCAGAAACATAATAATAAATACAAAATAGCAAAAGCTAAAAAATGAAACAGTCTTAAAGTTACAGGGGATTTTAAGTGTGTTGAGACAAAACATAAGTGGCCCGCTTTCTGATTTGATGTAGGCCATCAGCGAAAAAATCGCACTCTGATGCAACACGATTCCCCAGGCGAACAAATCTTGCCAGTGGACTGTTGAAGTCGTAGTTCGTGGAGTGGTACTTGCGGCTGAAAAGCCCACTAGATCTGGTGTTTACAGGGATTCTGATACCAATTTCAGCGAGAAGATCTGGGCACTGAACATTTTTACTTACTATCTTACTTAATCTATGTTCGTGCGATACGGACCTAACCTTTAAATTGTTTATTGGTATTATTGGTTCTTTACTTAACTTACTATCTTACTTAATCTATGTTCGTGCAATACGGACCTAACCTTTAAATTGGTTATTGGTTCTTTACTTTACTTACTATCTTACTTAACCTATGTTCGTGCAATACGGACCTAACCTTTAAATTGCGTATTATTGGTTCTTTACTTTACTTACTATCTTACTTAATCTATGTTCGTGCAATACGGACCTAACCTTTAAATTGTTTATCGGTATTATTGGTTCTTTACTTTACTTACTATCTTACTTAATCTATGTTCGTGCGATACGGACCTAACCTTTAAATTGTTTATTGGTATTATTGGTTCTTTACTTAACTTACTATCTTACTTAATCTATGTTCGTGCAATACGGACCTAACCTTTAAATTTGGTTATTGGTTCTTTACTTTACTTACTATCTTACTTAACCTATGTTCGTGCAATACGGACCTAACCTTTAAATTGCGTATTATTGGTTCTTTACTTTACTTGCTATCTTACTTAATCTATGTTCGTGCAATACGGACCTAACCTTTAAATTGTTTATCGGTATTATTGGTTCTTTACTTTATTTACTATCTTACTTAATCTATGTTCGTGCAATACGGACCTAACCTTTAAATTGGTTATTGGTTCTTTACTTTACTTACGATCTTACTTAACCTATGTTCGTGCAATACGGACCTAACGAATAGACTATTGCTCTGGGTCTACACTTTTCTTACTTAATATTTGTAAATACGATACTGACCAAACATTATATATTGTTCTTAGTGTTGATATTACTTTTGCTCATACTATTTTACATAGCATACAGTGTGTTGCGATTTGAGGTAGCTTTGATTTAGATAGAGATCTAGGTAGTTACACTTTTGTCTTTTCTTTAATTGATGATAGTAAATATCTTATTTAACGACGTCATTTTATTTCAAATTCTTAATTTTTTCAAGGCCAGTTGGGTAATGATGATTTACTAAATGCTTGAACGTTACCACCACCTTAGGTGATAGCAATATATCTGAACCCAACTGACATACATAATCCATAAGAATAAAATTTAGACCCCTGGATCGAATCCCCGCTTGATTGGGCTCATCTAGGGTATGCAATACGTGTCATTCTTAACAGTAAATGGTTGTGTTGAGAAAAGACACGTCACAACTGTAAGAAAGGTTGGAAATACAATATTCTCAAGAAATATTATGAAATTTAAATTTATTAACATTTTAAAAATCAAGGCTTAAACTGTACAATTTTAAACAAGAAACAATTCCGATCATATATTATTGTCAACTATTGCTCGGACAGTAGATGAATAGTTTATCATGAGCTGAGTTTACCTCAACACACGAAGAAGCACTGGATGAGAAATTACGTAACAGTTGCACACTTAAACCTGTCTGCTGTCCACCCGTTCATAATCGTATGTGTAGTAGCCTACTGTCACGGTATGTTTACTGCTTATCCCCATTTTGGTGTTTGGGTGTGTGTGTTATTTTTCATTTTTGACTGTACATGAAAGATTATGATATTTTTTAACTACCTGATGATAGAACTTTTGTTCCGAAACATATAGTGAGATCTACATTTGGAACTGTTTTGGCAAGGTATTATTATACCAAAATGTAATTTCGTTATCCCTCCAAACCATCCGTCATCAGAAACTATCTTTAAACAAAGAATCATCTATAGAGCTGAGGCAGGTACATCCACAGCCAAATGGAGTTATCTTACTTTTACTAAACAATGAGTAATCCAGAAGAATATTTAGAACAAGCTTGGAACAGCTCATTATACTGCTGCATTTAGTTTCTATAGTAGTATACTAATGCTTTTCTTTCATTTGTCATTGCTTATGTACAAAACAATAACATTTTATATATAATTATAGGTTAAAGCTGCATTCACCAGAGCCTACAACAAAACCAGTGTTCCAACACCTTACGCCGCTGTACCAATCAAGAAGGGCAGTAAGGCAGATTTTGACAGTTTGGACACAGTTCCTGAGGAAGAAGAAGATGTGCCGGATGTAGAAGAGGAGGAAGAGGATAGCCTGGAAGTTGATTCAATGATAGTGGTATGTGTCAAAAACATATCTGGAACAACTGGAACAGTTTACTTGTTTACAAATACTTTACAAATATTAAAATAATTGAGATTTCAGATTTGCAGTGGTTTCAAAATCTGAAATCAAACTGAAACCCCCATAGAGTTTGAATATATTCAAGCAATGCCCCAAACTAATTTGTTGGCTGTGAAAATTTGTAATAGAAAATTAATCAATTTGTTCCATTTCATTTGGTATCTTTTTTAATTTAACTCTTAACGCACCAAGGAAATTTGGTGCAGATACAGTTAGTGTGCAATTACAGATTTTGCATTGAACTTTCATGTTTTTCAAAGTTTTAATCTATTTTCTATTTCTTGGAAGATGAAATATTATAATAAATAGAAACATTTCTTGAAAACAGCTCAGCCAGTATTGGCTGCATCATAAAATATTAAGTTTTCAACTTATAATAAGCAGCATATGCATATGCTGTGACATTCATTGTCAGACAAAAGAACGTATAAGAGTTAGTTGCACCACATTAATTAAAATGCATTCATAATAAGGTGACTATTATACAGTATATGGTAGAGAAAAGTACAGGATATAATTATTTTCCCAGCATGTGGTTATAGGAACTTTCACAATGTGGCATTTGAAAGGTCTATATTTTTTCTTGTTAAAGAAGATTTTAATGAAAACGTTTTTTCTATGTTCTTTTAAATTATAGTTACTGGCCTATTTTTATCAGACCTCAATACTTTAATAAATTTGCATAATTCAGAATACAAAAATTGACAGTAAAATATTGTCCAGTGTTTAATAATTGGAAATAAAACTTGTTATACTTTAGTTATACACTCCTCTTAAATCAATCCATTATGGAAAAAATCCATTTGTTTATATTTATGTTATTAAAATTTAAAACAATGAACTATGGTTTTCAAACATTCTACATTGCAACATAGTTAAGTACACCTTGTACATAGGCAAACTTTATTAACAGTTTTTGTTTTCTGTAACCAATGAGCAGCTAAAACTTGGATAATCTTGATTATCAGTTTATGGAATAACCCACCCAATTTATAAAGAAAAAATAGCAATTATTGAACACTGTATGGGATTTAATTGCAAGTCATTTTAAATAATAATTACAACTGTACAATTAAAGAAGATAGTGAACATATTTTCTTTGATTTAAATAAATTATTCATTAATAGGTTCCCATTTTTTGTAGATGGGTTGCTCTATTCTTTTAGATGCATCGTGATCTCCTTCCCTCATAGACTTTGACTCATAGAGTGTGTCCTGATGTTTTCTATTATGCTTGGTTGTATGATCAATATATGCAAAATAACATTAAAAGAACTCGTCACAGATTACTGAATACCTAAATCACTTATTTTCCTAAATAGTCAACATAAGGAGCCATTTCAAAACATGAACTTGCCCCCTAAACATAGTCGAATTGTTTTACCCCACCTAACTACCCACCTTTGGCTCTAATACATAGAAATCATGAAGGAAATCTTTTAGCTGTCATAGGGTCATATAAGTCAAAACTGTCATTTGAGGTTGATGAAATCCCCTCAAAAGGAAAGATTTTGAAAAACAGCTAGCAGATCGACTGATAAATATAATTAATTTTAGCAAATTTCCTGCTGCACTGTAGCTCAAGAATCAAGAATCATTTATTGTCGTCCCACATATGTTGTATGCGTTGACAAAGTCAGATAAGGTTTACAATAATGTACTATTAAATCAACAGTCAAGAACACCATCTCTATAGAGAAATTCAAATAAATATACAATTAAAATATTGTCAAAATATAGTATTAATTAAAACTTAATGCTAAAATAAATAATAATAAATTAATAATAGAATTAACAAACAACAGATAACAATAAATAATAATTGTTAAAAATTAAAACATAGCATTATTAAAATTTAAGGTCACTTAAATCATGTAAAAGTATTTCTTCTACTGAATAGAAAGCCTTCTGCTTCAGCCATTTCACAAGACAACTTCTGAAATTCCTTAAAGTAGTGGTAACTGCATCTGGTGGTAGGAGGATAAAAAGTCGATATAAAAATACAAAAGATGAATTGTTACAAAACCAGAAAACTTTCACCCCATCTCATTAATTTCCAGTTTATAAAAAATGATTGTAACTATAGCACTTTGAAGAATGTTCAACGTATAGAGCAACATTATCACATTAGCTTTGAGGCTTACACAGCCAATGCTATGACTATCAGCTAAATTTTCCTGTTCACATTGTTGACACAAAATAGGACATTTGTGATAGCATATTAGTTATTTGCCATTGTTATCTGTTACAACATGTTAATCACATAACAACGTTAAATGTCGAAAATCCTATTATCCTTTCAAACCATCCATTGTTAATAACAAATTTATTAAATTCTTAACATTTTTTGGGCCTGCTATGGGGTGCAATTTTTGTTGACATGTTTAAACTGAAACTGCCAATAAACACATTTGCTTATACAAGTGAGTTGAGGGGGTTGGAGTTGTAATGTGATTGGCTTCAGAACAACCATCAATGGCCAATTTAGCATTGTTAATTGAAAAAAATTAAGCTTAAACAATTGATTATTACCTCACATTTGTTAATTTATTACAGGTTAAGAAGAAGACATCAGCAAAAAAAGTTGACAGTGCCGGACCTTCTACCTCCAAAGGGAACAAGAATTCCAAAAGAGGCAGGAAAAAATAAGGTTTTTAAATCTGATATTCATATTTATTTTTGTGATTGTATTATATATTTCAGAGCTTTTACATGTTTATTAAATATTTTACATCACATTGTACATTTTCCTCACCTTCTCATTTCATTATCATATTCACATTCTCATACCTTCTCATTTACATACTAAGTTGTTAAATTGTCTATAGTTTTTTGTGTCAACTTTTTATTTTATAGTTTTTTTTCTGTTGGTAAATAATAGTTATACACTGATATGTAATAACAACCCTCCACTTACTGTTGTATATTAACAAATACATATTTTTTTCACACCAACTTTTTGGGCTTGATTATTTTAATAAATGGCTACCATACTTGATATTTTCTTTTATATTTATATAATACCGCAAACACTATTATTCTTTGTTTCCTATTTAAATATACTGCCTTATTGTCCACTGGTTTAGTATACATTTGATTATAGTAAGTTTGTATTACAACTTTTTTTCTTTCAGAACATTATGATTTGATTACATTACTTCAGGCTTGGCTGAAAAGATTATGTCTTAACGTGTTGAAGTATCAGATCGGAACCAAGATTCAAATAACCTGGGTCCCCACAACGATAAGTAGAGTTACTGCCAACAAAGGTACAACGAAAAGCATACAATGGTTTCATATGTCATTGGGAAATTGTTAGAGTATTCTCCAAACTAAAAATTTAAAATTAGCTCATTCAGTGTATATGTCTGTGAACTTTGTTGTGAATTTTAATGTACCGTTGTCTAGAGCAGGCAGAGAGGTTGTGGAAGAAAAGATCGAAGTTTTTTTATAACTATCAGGCCCAAATTTCATAAGATAATATTTGTCTACGTGTGAAGGTTTCTCGGTTAGTTATTTTTTACAGATTACATTATATATTTCTATAAATTAATTGATAAACTTTTAAATGGTAGTTAGAAGCACTGGGCAAGCAACAAGTGCTAGTCCCTAGTCATGCAAGTGTAAGAGGGTGCCGCAGCACGTGACTGCTGCATTGACTCCTCCATCGATATCTTCCTCATTTTAAAACCAGCGGACTAGATTCAAGACCAACTGCATGATTCTTAATACAAGTAACACAATGTTGAACTACATACAAACCCAAAGGGCAAACAAAATAAAATATGCTGTTGAATGATGTAAAACAGTAGATTACTTTATTTTTATGATTATAAAGTAAACAAACATACTCCTGGAAAATATAACTGTATGTAATGATGTAAGAATTCTTAAAAATAGCCTACAGTCTAATCACTTTCGTACAACAGTTATTAGTATGTTGACAATTACATCAGTCTGTCATGAAGCACAGCACTAAATTTTAATTTTCCACCATCTTTTTATTAATTGAATATAAAACCCATTGTGAACTAAAAGTATCCTCCTATGAAGTCCATGAGTCATTTTTGGAATGAAGTCCAAAACTGGGTTTTCAAAGAATCCAGGCGATTAGACACGCGTAGCAAAACAAAATGTCTAGTCAATCGAATCAAATTGTACATCAGAAACAAATTCCATATATTCAAGTGTCAAAGGCAAGTTTTCAAAATTTGTTTCTTTTACTAGTTTATTCACAGTTTTTTTATAACCCATTTGCTCTGCCCTGTGCAAATAAAACTGTTTTATCTGGCCCTTGCAATGCCATGTTCTGAATGTTTATTTGGGAAAAATATCAGCCAAATATGCAAGCTGTATTAACTGTTCTTTATCAGCAAAATGTTCTGCAAGCTAGAGATTAGCATCCCGAAGGAAGACCAACATCTTAACTCAAACAATCTGATCAACAGTTAACTCGAGCCCATTTTTTCTCACAAAGCGGAAATTAGTCGCTTTTTAGATGAATTTTAACAAAATTAACAATTTCCACTTCATCATTTATTGACGAAGTTTGATCGGCTTTTGTTTTGATGCCAGAGTTTGGTTGTGAAGGCAGTGAACCCACTTAATATTAGGCATGTTGGTTTTCAATCTTGCAATCAGGCCACTGTATTTACGATCACTGCATATTGAAACACATTTTTCCAAACAATCTTAAAGGGCTCAGTAGCTTTTATGAACGTTTGTATACATGCATTCTCCTATTGAGTGATTAGGGAGTGGTTTGCAAAATAGAATGTTCTCTTCGATTGCCTCATGTATTTCATATCGGAAGAAACACAAAATTTGAGGTCAACTGCCAACATTAGTCGATATCAGTTTGTATTGAAAAAAACTCACTTTTGTTTAGTTTGTCTTAATTGATCCTTAACGCTTTCAACCATTTCAGAAATTCTTCAAGCTACTGAATCATTATGATAGTGGGATTTTTTTTAATTGAAATCTTCCTGGGAACTTATCACCCGTGAAAAGCATGTCAATTGCAGCAGGAAGTATAAATTCTTCTACTATTGTATGAGATTTGATGCTTTAGCCAATTTTTAATGCTACATCATGTGAAGGAAGCATGAAGAATATTTTGAGAAAAGGTGGTTCTTTCCAACCTACCTTCTAAGAAAGAAGGTGGTTGGCTTTTTTCACATTCGATTTTGCTTATGTGAAAATATAGTTGATCACAAATTAAAACAATGTGACAAATGATGGATTGGTGCTGCAAGATGGATCTGTTTCGGAAAGTAAGTTTTTAATTTATATTTAATAATTTTTAATTTGTTATAGCCTGAAGTGCAATATATAAATAGTCTATAATGTACCTATAGATACTCTTTTGGTTTGTATTGACAATGTATTTGTCAATACTACAAATAGGGAAAATGATTTCTTTCGATACATTTTTGAGGGCACAAATAATAGTAAATATTACATTATTAACTCCACAATATATGGCTATCTTTACCAAATGCGTGTCTACAATATAAAATGTTTAAAAAAGGTTTTAGTTTATTATTTTTATGTTAATAGTAAATGTAGATGTTTGTATGTTTTATCTGTTGTGTTGTTCATTGTTCCAACACTGCTATTTAACACTTGTGTAATGGTGATATGTCCATTTGCCATTAGTAAGTCTACGATCATAGACCACATTGTAATAAT
The DNA here is from genome assembly GCF_021130785.1 of Homalodisca vitripennis. Taxonomy (NCBI): domain Eukaryota; kingdom Metazoa; phylum Arthropoda; class Insecta; order Hemiptera; family Cicadellidae; genus Homalodisca; species Homalodisca vitripennis. The sequence goes on from NW_025778089.1 coordinate 54,659, forward strand.
CACTCTTGAGTCTGAAGAAGAAGAACTTATTAAAATTTCATGTATTTATTCTGCTTGATAAATTGGTTGTAGTTGGGGTGAATTAAATTTGACTCTAAAATGTTTCAACTGTCTTTATATAATTTATTTTCTTATTCTCTATACACTGTACAACTAAACTAAACTAACTTAACTTCTAATAATCACATCAGTTTCTTTACCCAATTGAACCAGTAATTCATGTCTTTAAATTCGTATGTACAGTCTATTTAAAATACATGGTCTTCTGGGAATGACAGTTGCAAGTATTACAACATAAAATATAGACTTTGGGTTCTGTACGAATATGTATTATAAAAATAATAGTGAATATGTAATCAATCCAAGTGTGAACACATTTAGAAGAATATAAAATCTATTAGGAAAAATATTTTACTGTACAAAAGATATATATTAGTATGTTACGATAAACCTCTGAATTGATCTATTCTATTACGGTAGATGAACACGGATCAATGCTTGTCGTGAACTTGTTGATTCTTGTACCAAGAAGCTTCGAGCTGGTGGATGCCTTCGGAGGTGAAGGAGAGCAGCAAGAAGACAGAGCAGTGGATGAGGGCCCAGACTTGCATGTAGAGGGAGGTGCAGAGTCCGTAGAGAGTAACCGCGATCAGTCCGGTCCAGAACAGTAGGGCCAGAAGGAGAGAGTTGTTTATGGCTGACTGAGCATGACCATTGGTCGGGTGAGTCGTGAAGCGGCGGTGACAGTAGAAGTCTGCCAGAGTCTGCTCCTTCTGCTGCCAGAGATCATTGACCCACTCCTTCAAGCCAGCATCGCTCGTGGGCATCTCACTCGTCGGATATCTGCACAGAGCGCTCAGTTAAATCGAGTTTGAAACAATATATGTTGTTTATACAAAATAAATGTACTCTTAATAGAAAGTGCTCACCTTTTTATATGGAAATGCACTTCTTCAGGGAATATACCTCGCAGAACATCCATCTCGGACTGTGGCAGTGATCCCGGATATCCCACACTGAAGTCATAGACCGCATCCAACTGCTTATCTGTTAGAAACAGAAATGATTGTCAGATATTTCTTTTCATTTAAAGCCTTAAAATATAAAACAGACTAAAGTGTAATGAAAATTAAAACTTTGAGCTCAATTAATATTCTGGAGAGTAAATCTTTGTGTGATGTAACAACTAAAAAAAGGAGTGCATGCAATTGTGTTTATTTATGATGATGATGATGATGATGATTAGAAGATCAAGTTCCATAACATCACAAATAGTTGAAAATATTATAAGGGATTACTTACTTTCTTTCATTTTGTTGGCAAGGAAGACAAAGCCTGTTTGTCTTGGGATGCAGAACCTTGGTGTACCGTTCAAGATGGTGAGAGTCCGCGAACTCATTGCTTTTTTTCAAACTTCTATCGTTAAAATCTGTCCCCTCTGGAAATATTAAAACCTAAAAATGAAAAAACATATAACAAATATCAATACTAATACTGTAATCTTGATTAAGATTTTTTTGTATATATTTAAAGGATCATACTAAGTTGATAAATGTTGCAAAAATAATCATTTTTATAACCACAATATTATACAAATCTTTTTACTCCTTGGGCACCAGGCAACATTTTTACAGTACAGAAATTACAATGCTCCTGGAACCTGGATCGTAGCCCTGGACTCAGAGGACCTAATCAGATATTGTTTGTTTAAAGCTTTTTATAGAGAATGGATGATTTAAATGGATAACAGAGTTTATAACATTTGCTGTCGTTGATAAATAAACAAAGTGCTGTATTAGTCATATACAGGGTTTGTCCGGAAAGTAATAGGACTGATTTTCTTTCACCGAGACTGTACTTCGGACCGTGCGCGCACCGACTGGATTCGGTGGAGGGCGTTCCTAGCTAACGAACAAGCGGCTGGTCAGTTGTCTCCGAGCACCTGAAGAGTCAGGACAGGCATTTTCACGTGACATGTTTCTGTAAGTGGTGCAAGCCGAAAATGCAGCGTTCGTTAGAGAAGAGGTACACGATTAGATTCAGTGTGAAACTCGGTAAATCTGCGACAGAGACATTTGATATAATCAAGCAGGCTTACCCAAATGTTGTTTTAGGAAGAAGTGGTGTATTTCGGTGGCACCAGGCCTTTTTGGAGGGCCGGGAAGAGGTCGCTGATGAAGACAGTGGTGGAAGACCTTCGACTTCGATAAACACCGACAATGTGACTCGTGTGCGCAAAGTTTTGACCTCAGACCATCAACTAAGTATTCGTTTAATTGCCCAGATGTTACATTTACCGAAATCTGTGGTTCATGAAATTGTGACGGAGCATTTGAACATGCGCAAAGTGTGTGTGAAGATGGTCCCAAAAGAGCTCACTGGCGACCAGAAATTGCGGCTCACACCGCCATTCTTGTGAACAGCTACCTGACCAAGGCCGGCATCCCAACTCTTCCACAGTCGCCCTACAGCCCAGATGTGGCCGCCCCAGACTCTTTTTTGTTTCCTCACCTGAAAAGGCAAGCATTTTGACACGACAGAGGGGATCCAAGCAGCTTGCACCGCGGCTCTCAAGGCTATTCCGGAGAATGCCTTCCGTGACGCCTTCAATGCTTGGAAATCGCGCTGGCAGCGCTGCATCGACGCAGAAGGAGCCTATTTTGAAAGTTTTTAAAGAATTGTAACGATTTGCTCAATAAATTTTTTTTAATCGACTCAGTCCTATTACTTTCCGGACAAACCCTGTATTATAAGATTCTGGACTCTAGGAGGCACTTTACCAACATCTCTATTGAATTCGATTGAAAAATACAGTTTTAGAAATAATAACTGAATTCAGTTGAACATGGATAAAAGTTAAATGTTATTAATGTGAAATCATAGATGATGAAATATCAGAAATCTAGCTCATTTTCATTAATAAAAAAATAGGTGTCAAATAATTATAATAATTCAAACTTTTATTAAAATCCCTTGTCTTTTATGTACAATTGAACTTAAATGATTTTGAAATAAAAACCAAATTGACAGTTCATGTTGGCTGGTAACAGAAAAGCAACTTGTCAGTTGCCGTTTGGCTCAAGAGGAAAATCAGGGACCATCAGGTGGTCCATAAACACTATTGTTCCTTTACAGTTACAAAAAAAAAACAAGCTGTGGAGAAAACAGCTGATCTAGTCCACATAGTCCCTTCAAGCGCTATGGATAAAAAAAATCACTTACTGTTTGTTTCAGTTTATTATGTAGTACTTACAATAATTGAATAAAAATATTAAAAAGTTATAAAAAATAACTGAATTATTCAGTTTTTTACCAAAGAGGTAATAGTTTATGTTATAAGCTAAGTTCAAAATGATAAAGATTTTTATATTAATTATTACATTTATAACATTCATCATACCATAAATAGGAAATATAAGACAATAATATACAATTTCTAATTAAATAAATGATTTTTGCTATAATCGTTTATTAGCAAAGTTAAGTTTTATGTTATTTTGTTTAAACATTACTGTTTTGATTTGGTTAATGAAATCATATTTTTTTCATTTTTGTGTACAGCAGACAGACTTAGAAAATGCACTTTCTTTTTATTCACCAAGTAGTTAAGTTTGTATACTGTATTTCCTATGAAGTGTGTGAATTACCTCTTATAAATTTCAAAGTAGTACTAAAACATTTTGTTTAAGGTTTTCTTTCACAACACATGAATTTTTTGAAGTTGTAACCTATTTGTTTTGAATGTAATTGCATTGATTCTTAACTTATTGGTGTCATGCGTAACAGTATGTTTCTAAACAATAAATGATTTTATTTGGTATATTGTTTATAAATAACTGAATTTTAAATTTACTTTCAAGATACCAAGATTGTAATAAGAATTCATGCAAAACTAATATTTGTTCAATTTAGAATAGACAATACTTTTAAAGGGATTTGATAGATTTATGAGTATTGACACTGTACAGTGAAAGCGACTTACTTGATATGTATATTTAATGTCACTTAAGTAGTCCAGCACATTGTTCAGCAGTTTCTGGTCTCTCTCCCACTGCCGGTGAATGTACAGGAACCCTGCCATCTGCATTACCCACCCTGAACATACATCATTGCATCCATTCAGTCTCGTTTGTTTGACAAGTCCAACAAAAGAAAATAAATGACGTTAATAAAAAATTATTATAAATACAGAATGTGGTAAACAAATATTTTTAGATAACTTAACACGGTGAATGAAATAGAGATTTCAAAAGAAGACAACTAATTAGAATGATGAGTTAAATATGTGGTTAATATGTATTGTGATCTGAAAGTAATTTGTTGGTTTGTAAGTAAAGTAAAGTGTTTAAACAAAGTTTTTTGGAGAAAAAGAATGTATGCATAAACATATGCGTAAGCTTATTTTAGCCAACAACAACTGTTTAATTATATTGTACCTACAAAAAGTGATTTACAAAAAAATACACGCAATTACGCAAAATATCTAAAATAGTACATTTTTTATTTATCCACTCACCCCTGTCTTCAACTCCACCCAGACAGATATTGTCATACTACTTTACTTAATCGTTTCTTACAGTTTAAAGTACATAATCTAATCCATAAAATTACAGAAAGGAGATTATAAAAAGTAAGTCAATCTTAAGATTATTTTATTCCATGATAGATTGATTACATTTGCATAAATGTAAAGACCAAACACAAATTTACTGGGCCCGTAGACGATTTTCAATTAAGACTAAATTGTATTCAGTAATTTACATAATTTTTCTGAAGTGAAGTTGTTCCAAAAATATTTTTTGTATATTACTTAATCAATCTGACATGAAATGGCACTCTCATATCAATTACATTTATTCAAGAATTACCAAAGATATGTATTATTTATTATCATAAAAATGAACAATACATCTCATATCATTCTTTTCTTGTAATTTACCATACTTATGTACATCCTTAGTGTACAGCTATATGTGGTCTCTGAAAAAAATTTGGGGGTTTTGAACGGCTGATACATAAAACTATTCAAGATAACTAAACCGTTTAAACGTTAAATTGAAGTTGAAATGACTAAGTTTTGTTTTCCGTGTAGCATGGGAGGAAACATTGACCTTAACATGTGCAGAACAACCTGGTGCTAATCCCAAAGTAAGATATTTACGGCGCAACAGAAGCACAGCGTGTTCTGTGGTACGCAGAATTGAAATCGATAGTGTCCAGCGTTGGTTACAAGTTACGTATCGAGGTCAAAATTCACCAGATGATAAAGTAATTTGTTGCTGGTTTAACAGTTAACTGGTCAGCCAAAAAACAAGGGATGACACAATCGAAAAAAAAACCAACAATTTTACATACGAAACACTAACAATCAATTTCAATTCTGCATACCACAGAACATACTGTGCCTTCTGTTGTGCCATAAACATTGCACTTGCAACTGGCGCCAGAGTGTCAGTCACTATAGCAAACTGCCACCACGTTACTGTTCAGCACATGCCAAAGTTAACGTTTCCTCCCATGCTACACAGAAAATGAAACTTTGGTATTTTCAATTTGACATTTGAATAGTTTAGCTATCTTAAATAGTTTTTAAGTAACGACCGTTCAAAATACCGGCATTCTTTTTCAGAGACCCTGTATTTTGGGCTAATTATTCTTTTTCGAGTAAGGGACATGTTTTCTTATAACACACAGCAATAAGTGTACGTTTCGCTTCCTGGCATCCCTTGGACCAATCAGGGCCCGGACAAATTCCCAGTCTTGCAGGTTTTAAATGTGTATAGTAATAAAAATTAACAGATGTATACAACTTTTTTTAACCAAAATTCAACTTAAAATTTGTGAAAAATGTGTAATAATAAGATGTATAAGGTAGTATAGCAAGGAGTACAAAAGTATGATTATAAAACACTTAAAGAGAAATGGACAGATACTCAAGATGAACATCAAGAGTCGTAGTAACAAAAATTACATACAAAAGTGCAGTCACTCAAAATATGGAAAATATCTTGGCTTGCAGCCAACATGTGATGGAATCGAAAAATATTTCAGCTGACAAAATGTGAGGAGAAAGGAGTAAGTTTGTCACCTACTATTCATGGTTTGTATATTTCCGAGAAGACAATGAGTCTAATTGTGTTATATTCTAAGTGAAAACGTAAACAAATTAGTAATTACCTGGTCCTGGTGCGTGTCTTATGGGCGCTTTAAGAACAAATTTCATTCTATGGCTCTGAGGCTCTGCAGCGTAAAACATCGCAGCCCACAAAAAGTTCCAGTCCAAGCGCGTCCGATGGTTCATCACCAGGAGGCTGCATTCGGTTGTCCGTACTCGATCCCCTGTCACGATGATCTTCGTTCCGAACAACAGTTCCATCAGAACCTGTATTACATGCCAGTTATTTTATATTATAAATTACTCTTTTAAAGTAAAATCTTAATTCTAGTAAGTCAGATTCTCAAAATTTTGTTTTTAAAGGACATAATAATCTTGTAAACAATTAGTCTTTTTAGTAATCATCCACCCTGTTACATCTTCTTTCAACTAACTATGAGACTTATATACAGTGATAGTGTGAGCTTTTACAGTACTTACAGTGCTAGAAATTTGCAAATGTTTTATATGTATCTCAAAACATTTTATATGAACAACATGTATTAAATTTGTTGCATTTACAATTGGCTAATATAAGTTCAGTCATAACACATTACAAAATATAGTTGCTTTTGAAAGAAATACATTGAGTTGTAATTAGATTGATTATTTGATGTGTTTTTCATTCACTAGTTTTAAATAGGAAATTATAAAGAAATATATTTATGGCCAGGATAAATTTGTAATATACTTATAAGAATATATATTCATGTGTTTTGAAATTTTGGTGCATATGTATATATCAAATAATTTGTGTAAATCCTAAGCATAAGTGATGAGTCGTTCTAGCTTTTATTGTTTCCACTGCCAATGTAGTTTTGAACTAAAGTACTGGTTTATCTATCTATCAAATTCTGTTTAGTTTGTACATTGCTTTGCTTTACTGTGTGGTGTGCTTTTTCCAAAGGAAAACTGTTATGTTATTTTTGAAACAAAATTGAATTCATGGAGAAATAAATGGGTGCCAGATAATATGTTTGATCAATATGTTCAAGCAGTTGTAATTTACAATGGTATTTGTCTTTAAAAATGTTATATAGCTTTTTATGTACTGCAAATGCCCAATACCATGATTTCAATTTAATTTTTTTTATTAATGAGTTGATTTGTTGAGGAAACAATGCAACCATCTAGATAATTTAATAACAACTGAGTTTCAATAAACTCATAATGTGCTATACATTCGAATATAATTAATGAAAAACAGTTACGTAGTTACCAGTATTTAAATCTGTGGAACTTTCATTATCTGGTGAAAAAGCAAACTGTGTCAATGAAGCTATTCTGTCACTCCTCCGTTTGTCACAGGAAACAAAATGTTTCCACACATTTGCCATACAAAAAATCAGTAACACTAGGTTTCTGTCCTTCGATGATCCTTCCATCGCTAAACAAAAACTCCAAAAAAGAATTTATTCAAGACGGTTATTATTTTTAATATTCAAATTACAAGTTTTCTTCATTTTATAAAACATTTTCAACAACATAAAATATTTCAAATTGTATGAATATTAAGCTTACTGTGGTAAATTATCACTACTTACAACAGGATACATCTCCCATATCGCAAAGATGACGTCAATGAAGCGACGATACAAGCGATGATTGAAGAACAGAAGAGGGAGTAACGGACAGCAGAGGACAAGGAACCCACAGAAAATGCTGAGATACCAAAGAATGCAGTAGATCACTCCACGAATCCAGCATCCCTGCATGCCCTCTCTTACTGCAACACTATGTTAAACTTTATACTATTTTACAAGAAAGGCTAAAGACAGAAAATTGTTCCCTAAGTAAGCCACTCCCTAATTAGAAACTGTATTATGTATGATGAATCCTGCAAAACTAGTTTTAGAGACTTAAAACTGCTTACTCTTCCATCTATTTATATATACCAGAAACTCATTATGATCAAGAAAAACATAGCAAATTTAAACTCGTTCTTAAATATACACAATTATTCCACCAAACACAATAGTACTCTTATTTATCCTTTACACAAAACACGAGCCTTTAAGAAATTGCCTGAGTATGGAGGAATTCGTTTGTATAACAATTTACCCAATGATGTCAAGCTAGAGAATTGTTAAGATTTTTAAGAATAAAGTGAAGGGCTATTTTGATGGAAAAGTGTTTCTACAGTGTAAATGAATTATTGACTGAAAAGCAATAAGTTTTTAATAATTGTATAAATTAATTGTGTGTCTTTGTTCATGTTGTGTAGTGGATTTTTTATGTGTGTTATCTATTTTTAAATTTAATGCTTAGTGTTTAATATTTTATGTTTAAATCTTATTACTATATGTTATTTAAACAAGTTATATTCTATTTATATTAATGGTTAATGTTTTATGTTTAAATTTTATCTTATATGTCTTATCTATACAATTTATATTAATTTATTTATGTATTAATTTAGGTTAGGTATTTTTAACAAATTGACATGTCATCTACTTTAAGGTAGTTAATTACTTACTGTACATAATGTTATGTGACAACATAAAAAATAAATAAAAGTAAATAAATAAATAAAGGAGTGTGAATGAAATTCTTTATTAGCCCAAGGGAATATGTTACAATATTATAAGGCTCGTCAAATAGACAAGAAACCTAAATACTAATATAAATTAATTTAATCTTACAATTATACTAAATTTTCAAAATAATTTTAAGTATGGCACATCATGAATCAATCACTATTACCAAGTTCCTGGTGAATTCGACTTAAATTCATCAAATTTGTATATTTTATTTTCCAGCAAAAATTATTTAATGACTCTTTTGAAAGAATTTAATGTTGGAATCTGTTTCCACGCAATTGGTAATTTATTGAAAAAATATTGGCCGTTATAAGAAAATAGTTTTTTAAACTGGGTAGTTTTATGTATTGGGACTGGAATAGCATTAAAGTTCTGTGTAAAAATAATTATGTTGGGAAATGAGAGGTTTGGTTTGCACACTTTTGTAAGTTTGAATCAGGATTTCCATAATATACACGCCCCTCACTGTCAGAATTCAAAGATCTTTAAAATGGTTCCTGAATGATTTGTTTAAGTGTAACACTGCTAGATTGAAGATTATGGGATCACAGTTTGGGTCTAGTGCTTTGTTACCTGTCATAAGTATTAAAAACAGAAATTTAATGTAAAATAAAACATTATTGTCAAAACCACTGTGTAATACTAAGAAAGTATACATGTAAAAAAAAAAAACATGTAACATACAGTGCTGATCGTATAAGAACAAAGATGTTACAAAACTGGCTGTACCACACTCTAAGTAGTATTTTAGAATTATGAAGTATAAAGTATACTCATGAATCTAGTACAGGTTAGATGTAACAGTTAATACTCTAATTAATTAATCCAAGTATTAAATTAATAACATTATTTCCTGTCCTAAACGAAAATCTGTATAGAACATGTATTTTGTTCATTTTGATCAGGGTTACGTCATAGTTTTATCTTAGCTACAATGGATGTTACTGATGTATTCAGTGCATGGATTGTGTTAGTGAATTTGTTTAACCACAACCACAAAGATTAATAATTGAATATATTCAACAGAAAGTTAAATCACTACAACATGCAAATTCTCAAAATTTGGTGTTATTGTACACCTAAGTTCTAAGAAAAGGATGAATCTAAGAACTGTCTACATCTGTTATACTAATCAATGATTCATGGTTTTGACTAAATGTTCACGTCAGAACAGCTGAACCTGATCATGAGTGGCTGCATTACATTAGAACATACTTTGTAATGAACTGATAGAATCTTGTCTATCATCATACTAACTTAAGGTTTTAAAATAATTTAGTCCTTACAATATTTTAGCTCAATAATGTAATATACGTATATAACATATATTATAATACGTTTTGTATTATATGTCTAAAACATTTGTCTACTAGATACTGAATAAAGATCTCATAGACTTAAAAAAATGCAGTGAAGTGCACTTAATAGTTAATTCTAAGTACAGTTGTAATAGTTAAAATGAATATATTTACATTTAAATGCTGTCTGTCTCTTAGGCAGATGGTTGACACTCTTGATTTGTGAGGTTGAAAAGGATTTTCTGCAAAAAAATAAGCCTGTTAATTCAGACTAATTTATAAAAACATTGCCAAGTTTAATACGGCTGGCTACATATTGTTGATTGAAGTGATAGTTAATTACATACAAACTAATTATATTTTTTTTATACACATTACTTAACTCACCTTACAATTGTAAAAATGGACCAATTAAATGATTTTGCGTGTAATGAATTCTGCACAAATGCAAGTCTCATGATGTGATTGTTTGGACTGAGAAAGTAATTCACTCCGACCCCACAAAAGACTCATTTGAAACATGTAGCCAGCTAGTCACCACTATGCCAAAACTATTTTGCTACTTTGCTCATTTTTCTACTCATTAAATTAAGTTTTCTTTGTTTACCTCTATATCACTTTTTTGGTTCTTTGATGGAAAGATAAACTTGCATAGATGATTTAAAATTGAAGACTATAAAACAGAGTTCTTTTAATAATTAACGTAGATTTCAGATGGGTTTATTGCAATTAATAACATTTCTTGACTATACTAAGTAGTTGGTACTAAAAATATTTTAATTTGTCTCATATAATTAATTGCTTTTATGTAATACTGTTGAATAGGAAACCACTTGAGGTAAAGCATTATAAAATGATTACTTTATATACTTTACTGTGGTATGTTACTATACTTAAATTAGACATCTGTAGATCTAATTTACAGAGTACAGATAAGTTTATACAGTGAAGATATTTGATCCACTGGGCATCATATGATATTGTTTGTGATAAACACTCTAAATAGAAAAAACTTCATTGTCCCCAAGGGCTCAGAGCAAAGATCATTATACCGGATAATTTAGGAATTATAAGATAATATACTGGACCTCCAGTGCTTAGTAGTCATGACAACTCTTTTTAACAAACAACATTGCCACTACAGGTTATAGATTATCACTAGAGATTGGTATTATCATGGAAACCTCTGGACCTCAGAGAGTGCTACTGAATGTGAGGAAGAGATAGATATCATCATGGAAACCTCTGGACCTTAGACAATGCTACTGAATGTGGGGTAGGAGGAAAGATTATTACATGAACCCGAATAAGATGTAGAAGGGGGATTTATTACGGGGAAAATTGGACCCATAAGGCGGTATTAGGGGAATTTTAAAAACCCAGAAATGTCTGAATGTGGGAAGAAGTTTACATGAAAACTTCTTTCCGGGGTACATAAATTAGGAAAAAAATTTCTAAACCCTTTGGAAGAAATTTACGAATGGGGAAAGGAAAATTTAAAAGGGAAATCGGAAATGAAATTTCTATGAAGTGGAGTTAAATAGAATTTCCGGAAACCTCCCCTTGATTGGGGGAAAAATAGGTATTAAAAAACCCTTTTTTAACCAAAAAAAAATTGGAGTAGATAGTTTTCCAGAAACTTGGCCGCAAGTAAAAAGGGGCCCAAAATATATTTTTTTAAAAACCCCCGGAAATTTAAATTTTAATTATAAAATAACTTTAATACCAAAACTTTTTTAAAAATTTTAAAAAAATTTTTAAAAATTTCATTTTAAATTTCCCAATTTTACCCTTAAACCCAAAATTTTTAACCCAAAAAAAATTTTAAATTTTTTCTTTTTAAAATTTAAAAAAATTTTTTAAAAAAATTTTTTTAAAAAAAAAAAAAAAAAAATTTTTTAAAAACCCAAAAAAAAAAAACACTTTTCATAATTTTTTTTTTTTTTAAAAATTTTAAAAAAAAAAAAAAAAAACCCCCCCTTTTAAAAAAAAATTTTTTTTTAATTTAAAAATTAATTAATTTTTTTTTTTAATTTTTAAAACCCCCTTTAAAAACCCCCCTTTAAAAAATTTTTTTTTTTTTTTTTTTAAAAAAAAAGGGGGGGGGGTTTTTTGGGGGGGGGGGGGGGGGGGGGGCCCCAAAACCAACCCCCCCCCAAAAAATTTTTTTATGGGGGGGGGGGGGGGTTTGGGGGGGGGGGGGGGGGGGGGGGGGGGGTTTTTTTGGGGGGGGGGGGGGGGTTTTTTTTGGGGGGGGGAAAGGGGGGGGGGGGTGGTTTGGGGGGGGGGGGGTTTTTTGGGGTGGTTGGGGGGGGGTTTGGGGGGGGGGGAAAAAAGGGAAAGGGGGGGGCTTTTGGGGGGGGGGGGGTGGGGGGGGGGGGTGGGGGGGGTTTGGGGGGTGGGGGGGGGGGGGGGGAGGGGGGGGGGGGGGGGGTGGGGGGGGGGGAGGGGGGGGGCGGGGGTGGGGTGGGGGGGGGGGTTTGGGGGGGGGGTTTTGGGGGGGGGGGGGGGGGTTTTTTTTGGGGGGTTTTTAAAATTTTTGGGGGGAAAACCCCCGGGGGGAAAAAAGGGGGGGGGGGGGTTTTTGGGGGGGGGGGGGGGGGGGGGTTCGGGGGGGGGGGGATTTGGGGGGGGGGGGGGGTTTTTTGGGGGGGGTTTTTTTTTTTGGGGGGGGGGTTTGGGGGGGGGGAAAAAAAAGGGGGGGGGGGGGGGGGGGGAAAAATTTTTTTTTTTTTTTTTTTTTTTTTTTTTTGGGGTTTTTTTTTTTTGGGGGGGGGTTTTTTTTTTAAAGGGGTTTTGTTGGGGGGGTTGTTGGTTTTTTTTTGGGGGTTTTTTTGGGGGGGAAATTTTGGGGGGGGGGGGGGGGTTTTTTTTTTTTTGGGGGGGGGTTTAGGGGTTTTAAACCAAATTTTTTGTTTGGGGGGGGGGGGTTTTTTTTTTTTTTTGGAGGGGTTTTTTTTTTTGGGGGTTTTTTTAAAAGGGGGGGGGGGGGGTTTTTGGGGGGGGATTCCCCGGGTTTTTTTGGGGGTTTTTTTTTGGGGGGGGGGGTTTTGGGGGTTTTTAAAATAGGGGGGGGTTGGGAGGGTTTTTTTGGGGGGGGGTTTTGGGGGGGAGGGGGGGGGGGGGGGGTTTGGGGGTTTTTTTGGGGGGGGGGGGTTTTTTTTGTCTTTAGGGGGGGGTAAAAGGGGGGGGGGGGGGGGTTTTTTTGGGGGGGGGGGTTTTTTTTTGGGGGGGGGTGAAAAGGGGGGGTTTTTTGGGGGGGGGGGGGGTATGGGGGGGGGTTTTGGGGGGTTTTTTTTGGGGGGGGGGGGGGGGGGGGGGGGTTTTTTTTTTTTTTTTTTTTTTTTTTTTGGGGGGGGGCCCTTTTGGGGGTTTTTTTTTTTTTTTTTTTTTTTTGGGGGGGGGTTTTTTTTTTTTTTCCCTTTTTTTTAGGGTTCGTAAAAAGGGGGGGGGGTTTTTTTAAAAAAGGGGGGGGGGGGAAAATTTTTTTGTTTTAAAAATTTTTTTTTTAAAAAAAATTTGGGGGGGGGGGAGGGGGGGGTTTAATTTTGGGGAAGGGGGGGTTTTGGGGGGGGGAAAGGGGGGGGTTTAAAAAAAAAAAAGGGGGAAAGTTTCGTTTTTTGTTTTTAAAAAGGGGGGGGTTTTTTTTTTAAAGGGGGGGGAAAAAAAATTTTTGGTTTTTTGGGTTTTAAAAGGGGGGGGGGTTTTTTTTCTTTTTAAAAATTTTTTTTTTGGGGGGTTTTTTTTTAAGGAGTTTGGGGGGGGTTTTTTTTAATTTAAATTTTTCTGGGGGGGTTTTTTTTTTTTTTGGGTAAAAGGGGGTTTTTTTTTGAAAAGGGTTTTTGTGAAAAAAGGGGGGGGGTTTTTTTTTTTGGGGGGCCCCGGGGAGGGGGAAAGGGGGGGAAGGGGGTTTTCCCCGGGGGGGGTTTTGGGGGGGGAAAAAGGGGGGGGGGGGGTTTTTTAAAACCCTTTATTTTTTTTTGGGGGGGGGGGGGCCGGGGGGTTTTTGGGGGTTTGGGGGCTTTTCGGGGGGGAAATTTTGGTTTTTGGGGGGGGGGAAAAAAGGGAATTGGGGAGGGGGGAAAATGTTGGGGACAAAGGGGGGGGGGAAAAGGGGGGGGGTTTTCCCCCAAAAATTTTTTTGGGGGGGTTTAAAACCCCATAAAAATAAAGGGGGGGGGGTTTTTTCTTATGGGGGGGTTTTGGGGGGGGGGGGTTTGGGGGGGGGTTTTTTTGGGGGGGGGGGGGGTTTTTTTTGGGGGGGTTTTTTTGGGGGAAAGGGGGGGGGGGGGGGGGGGTTTTTTTGGGGGGGTTTTTTTTGGTTTTTTGGGGGGGGGGGGGAGGGTTTGGGGGTTTTTTTGGGGGGGGGGAGGGAGGGGGATTTTTTTTTGGGGGGGGGGGGGGGGGGTTTTTTTTTTTAAAAAAAAAAGGGGTTTTTTTGGGGGGGGGTTTTTTTTTTTTGGGGTTTTTTTAAAATTTTAAAAAATTTTTTTTGGGCAGGGGGGGGGAAAATTTTGGGGGGGGGGCGGGGGGGAAAAAGGGGGAAAAAAGGGGAAAAGGGGGGGGGGGGGGAAAAAAAAAGGGGGGGGGGGGGTTTTGGGGGGGGGGGGGGGGGGGGGGGGGTTTTGGGGGTGGGGGGGGGGTTTTTTTTTTTTTGGGGGGGGGGGGGGGGGAGGGGAAAAAAAGGGGGGGGGGGTAAGAAGGGGGGGGTGGGGTTGGGGGGGGGGCAGGGCCGTTCCCGGGGGAAAAAAAAGGAAAGGGGGGGGGAAAGGGGGGGGGGGGGGGTTAAAAAAGGGGGGGGGGGGAAAAGGGGGCCGGGGGGGGGGGGGGGGAAAAGGGGGGGGGGGGAGGGGGGGGGGGAAAAGGGGGAGAAAAAAGGGGGGGGGGGGGGGGGGGGGGGGGGGGGGGGGGGGGAAAAAGGGGGGGGGGGGGGGGAAAGGGGGGGGGGGGAGGGGGGGGGGGGGGAAAAAAAAGGGGGGGGGGAGGGGGGGGGGGGGGGGTGGGGGGGGGGAAAAGGGGGGGGGGGAAAAAAAAAAAAATGGGGGGGGGGGGGGGGGGAGGGGGGATGGGGGGGGGGGAAAAAAGGGGGGGAAAAAAAAGGGGGGGGGGAAAAGGGGGGGATTTTTTTGGGGGGGGGTTTGGGGGGGGAATTGTTTGGGGGAAAAGGGGGGTTTTTTTTTTTTTGGGGGGGGGGAAAGGGGGGGGGGGTTTTTGGGGGGGTTTTTTTTAAAAGGGGGGGGGGGGGAAAAAAATTTTTTGGGTTTTAAATTTTTTTTTTTTGGGGTTTTGGGGGTTTTGGGGGGGTTTTTTTTTATTTCCCCCGGGGGGGTTTTTTTGGGGTTTTTTAAAAAAAATTTTTTAAAAATTTTTAAAAAGGGGGGTTTTTTTAAAAAAATTTTGGGGGGGGTTTTGAAATTTTTTTTGGGGGATTTTTTGGGGGGGGGGGGGGGGTTTTTTTCCCTTAAATTTTTTTTTTTTTTTTTTCTTTTTAGGGGAAAAAACCCAAAAAGGGGGGGTTTTTTGGGTTTTTTTATTTTTTTTTTTTAAATTTTTTTTTGGGGGGTTTTTTATTTTTCGGTTTTTTTTTTGGGGTTTTTTTGAAATAAATTAATGGGCCGTTTTTTTTTAAAAAGGGTTTTTTTTTTTTGGGGTGGTTTTTGGGTTTTTTTGGTTTTTTAATTTTTTTTTTTTTTTAAATATTTTTTTTTTTAATTTCCCTTTTTACCTTTTTTAAAAAAAAAAAGGAGGAAAAAAAATTTTTAAATTTTAAAAAAAATTTTTTTTAAAAAAATTTTTTTTTTTTAAAAAATTTAAAAATTTTTGAAAAATAAAAAAATTTTTTTTTAAAATAAATTTTTTAAAAAAAAAAAATTCTTAATATTTTAAAATTTTTAATAAATTACTTTTTCTTTTTTTTTAAAATTTATTTAAAAAAAAAACCCTTCCATTTAATTTTTTTTGGGTTTCTAAATTCCTTTAAATTGGTTTTTTTAAATTTTTTTTTTTTTAAAAAACAACCCGAATTTTTTTAAAAATTTTTTAAAATTTTTTCCCTTTCTTGTAAAAAAAAAAAATGGTTTTTTAAACAAAAAAAAATTTTGGGGTTTTTTTTCCCCCTTAAAAAATAAAAGGGAAAAAAAAAAAAAAAAAAAAAAAATTTTTTTTAAATTTTTTTGAAAAAAAGTTTTAAAAAAAAATTTTTTAAAAAATTGGAAAGCCTTTTTTAAATTTTTTTAAAAAAAAAATGTTTTCCCTTTCAAAAAATTTTAATTTACATTCCAAATTTTTATTATTTTTAATTTTTTTTTAAATTTTAAAAAAAACATTTTTTGGGGTTTTTTACCCGAAAAAAAAGGGGTTTTCCCTTTTATTAAAAAATTTAGTAAAGAAATTTCCAAAAATTTTTTGGGGAAAAAAAAATTTTTAAAAATTTTTTTTTTTTTTTTTAAATTTTTTATTTTTTTAAGTAAAAAAAGAAAATAAATTTTTTTTAAATTATATTTTTGGTTTAAAAAAAAAAATTTTTTTTAAATTAAAAAAAAATTTTTTTTTTAAAAATTTTAAGTTTAATTTGAAAATTTTAAAAAAATTGGGGGGTTTTAAAAATTTTTTAAAAAAATTTTTTTTTTAATTTTTTTGAAAATTTTTTTTTAAAATTTTTTTTTTTGTAAAAAAAATTTTTTTTTTTAAATTTTTAATTGGTTTGGTTATTTTAAAAATTTTTTTTTTTTTTTAAAAAAATTAAATTTTTTTTTTTATTTTTAGGGGTTTTTAACCCCCTTTTTTTCCAAAAATTTTAATAAAAATTTTTTTTTTTTTTGTTTTAACCCATTAATTTTTGTT